>NW_026277996.1:0-5418 GCF_023373465.1 Oncorhynchus keta | reverse complement strand
TATTATATTCATGTATCCACGTCGGTTTGTGTGGTTGTTGGTTTGGTCTTTCTGCAACTTTGGCAGCAAGTACATGTAATATTCATGTGTGTAAACATACTGAATTGTAATTGGATGCATTTTACCGCCATATTCATACTGTGCTATGATTGGTTAAGACCACCCAAATGGTTAGGTCATGGGCAGTTTGATCCTGGTTGGCGATACGTGAACATGCCAGTTATAGCTAGCTAATAAAGAGCTACGTTAAGAAATATCCTGTAGTACTGCATTTTATTATTTTGTACAAAGTGTGCAAAACGAGACATGGTGTCAGAGTAAAAGGTCTTAAAATATGAATTTTACTGGAGTTCCTTCACCTCGAATAGACTGGGAGTCTACAAACTTACCCGATGCATGGCGTAAGTACAAACAGCATGTGGAGCTAATGTCCACGGGTCCTCTGAAGGACAGAGGAGGAGAAAGATGCAGACTACTTGCTCCCTCTGATCTGGTGAAAAGGAGAGATATTTACAACACATGGACACTTACCAACATACTACGATCGCTTTAACATATGTTGCGCCGAAGACCAATACGATTTTCGCTAGGTACAAATTCCATGAGAAAGTACAGGAGCTAGGCGAGTCTTTTGAAAAGTTTGAGTCTGCTTGTGAAAGACTGTGATTATGCAAACAATGAAGAGATGGTCAGGGACTGTATTGTATTTGGAATACGACTCACTCGTAAGTGAGAGAGAACTTTTGAATGTTGGGTCTTGTAAAGGGTTGCGCTGATCAAATCTGGTATCAGGATAAGTATGACACTGAGTCACGGATTTTATGCTATGTATTTTTATTAGCTAAGCAATAAGTGGTAAATGCAATTTTTGTATATACGGGCTCTCTGTCACACTCGCAGGGCAACAGAGAACTGGCCAACACCCTAAAGATATCTTCTTTAAATACTCTGACAGTAGTAGTTCCTGCTTCCGAGCTGGCCTGTCCGAATAGAGATCAAGTATGGTTTAAACTTACTCGATCTCTTGTTGATTGTTGGCACCCCAACTGGTCCCAGCCCCGGGCGCTCCCATTGGCAGGTGTAGTTATTGCTGGCTCTTGTTACTGCTAAGTTTGAGTTCTAACAAAAGACAGTCTGTTGAACTGCCTACATGTGCTGTACATGTCTCCCACAACTCATGATAGCTGCCTACACCTCAAGGCACAGACTTTCTGCTAGTCACATCATATGTTGCAAAATGCTGTGCTTTTAACATACACAAACACCCTCATGATAGTCCAAGCATATTTTCAATCCTCACAGTCTGAGATAACGCTGGACAAAGCTATCAACATAGCCAGATCTCACGCAGCCAGCACGGCTTCAGATGAAAACATTTTGTGTGGTAGCACGAGCGCATCACGTGAACAAGCAGTGCGCAATCAGGCAGACATCAAAGCACACCTCCAGTGCACTGAGAGCACGCTTTAGATACAAAGTACATGGCTGAACTAGGAAATTGCCCAGCTAAAGGCAAACAGTGTACTAAATGTGGAAAATGGAATCACTTTACAAAAGTGTGCAGAGCTTACCGTGGAAAAACAGTACACACAGTGAGTGAAGATGAAATGTCAATCAAAAGAGTCAAACGCTAATGAACTGTTTATTGATTCAGTGACACAGAAAAGTCAAATATCAGAGACAGAGCAAGCCTTTGCTGACATTGAGATAGGAACACAAGGCACAAAGCTAAAGTTCAAACTAGACACTGGTGCACAAGTCAACATTATTCCTCTGAATAAGTACCACAGCTTGACATCTGAGTGCGAGGCTAGAGCCCACCACACGCAGACTGACTAGTTATGGTGGTGAACAGCTCCCAGTAAAGGCACATGCACTTTCAAATTCAAATACAAGGAAAGTGACATGATGTTGGACTTTTATGTTGTTGACACTAGAGCACCTGCAGTGCTAGGTCTTAAAGCATGTTTAAAGCCAGAGTACGCACCCAGCCTCTCCAATGCTAAGAACTGTGCAGAGCTGGAAACAGTGCTTGGCATGGTCAACTACTTAGCCAAGTACGCACCCAGCCTCTCCAATGCTAAGAACTGTGCAGAGCTGGAAACAGTGCTTGGCATGGTCAACTACTTAGCCAGGTACGCACCCAGCCTCTCCAATGCTAAGAACTGTGCAGAGCTGGAGACAGTGTTGGCATGGTCAACTACCCAGCCAAGTACGCACTCAGCCCTCTCCAATGCTAAGAACTGTGCAGAGCTGGGAAACAGTGCTGGCATGGTCACACTTAGCCAAGTCACCAGCCTCTCCCACTAAGAACTAGCTGGAAACAGTGCTTGGCATGGTCAACTACTTAGCCAAGTACGCACCCAGCCTCTCCAATGCTAAGAACTGTGCAGAGCTGGAAACAGTGCTTGGTGCATGGTCAACTCACTAGCCAAGGCACACTCCAGCCTCATCCAGTCGCTACGAACTGTGCAGAGGCTGGAAACAGGTGCCTGGCATGGTCAGCTACTTAGCCAAGTACGCACCCAGCCTCTCCAATGCTAAGAACTGTGCAGAGCTGGAAACAGTGCTTGGCATGGTCAACTACTTAGCCAAGTACGCACCCAGCCTCCAATGCTAAGAACTGCAGAGCTGGAACAGTGCTTGGCATGGTCAACTACTTCTAGCCAAGTACGCACCCAGCCTCTCCAATGCTAAGAACTGCAGAGCTGAAACAGTGCTTGGGCATGGTCAACTACTTTCTAGCCAAGCATGCACCCAGCCTCTCCAATGCTAAGAACTGTGCAGAGCTGGAAACAGTGCTTGGTATGGTCAAACTACTTAGCCAAGTACGCATCCAGCCTCTCCAATGCTAAGAACTGTGCAGAGCTGGAACAGTGCTTGGCATGGTCAACTACTTCAGCCAAGTACGCACCCAGCCTCTCCAATGCTAAGAACTGTGCAGAGCTGGAAACAGTGCTTGGCATGGTCAACTACTTAGCCAGGCACGCACCCAGCCTCTCCAATGCTAATGCATCCTCGCGTCAACTGCTAAAGCAGTCCAGTGAGTTTCTCTGGGACAAGCAACACGACATTGCTTTCCAGAATGTGAAAGACTTGATCACAAGAGAAGCAGGACCAATCCTTGCCTACTACGACCCCAACAAAGAGCTCAGACTCCAAGTGGACGCGTCGAAGTATGGACTAGGTGCAGTGCTACTGCAAGAAGGAAAGCCCATCGGCTACGCTTCCAAATCTCTCACAGACTGGGAAATCAACTACGCTCAAATCGAAAAGGAGCTCTACGCCATTCTGTTCGGATGTAAACGTTTCCATCAGTACATATATGGACCACAAGTCATTGTGGTATCCGACCACAAGCCCCTTGAGTCAATTATGAGGAAACCACTAGCCGCAGCCCCGCCAAGGCTACAGAGAATGATCCTTCAACTACAAAAATATGACTTCACAATCACTCACCGTCCAGGCAAAGACATCCCTGTCGCAGACACACTCTCAGGAAGTTTCTTACCTATAAGGACAGCAGCCTCAGTGAAGGCATGGACATGCAAGTGCACTACTGTGTACAGCAACATTACCAGTTAGTGACACAAAACTGAAGGAAATCCAAGCAGAAACAGAAAAGGACTCAACTCGCACAGCTGAGGAAAGTCATACAGGATGGATGGCCTGAGGAGAGGAGAAATGCCCTCACAGCGTCTCAGAATTCTGGAACCATTGTGATGAACTATCACAGATCAACGGAATAATTTTCAAAGGAGAGAAAATCATTATTCCTACCAGTCTCAGAGAAGAGATTTTGACAAAGATCCATGCTGGACACATGGGCATGGAAAAGTGCAAACAGAGAGCACGGGACATTTGTTTTGGCCCGTAATGTGCAAACAAATAGAGGACATTGTTGGTAAATGCGCCATATGTCTTGAACGATGCCCCTCAAACACCAAAGAGCCAATGTTACCTCACTGTATCCCAGACCGACCCTGGCAGGTCGTGGCAACCGATCTGTTCACCTGGAACAACGAGGACTACATCAGTAACAGTGGACTACTACAGCAGATACTTCAAACTCGACAAGCTTCACATCACCACACTCAGCCGCTGTGATACAGCTTTGCCAGGCATGGCATTGTAGAGACTTTGATATCTGACAATGGGCCCTGTTACAAATCAACAGAGTTTGAATCCTTCACAAAAGCATGGGAGTCATGTCACCACAAGCCCACATTACCCTCAGTAATGGCCTTGCTGAAAAATCAGTGCAGATTGCTAAATCACTAATGGACAAAGCAAAAGCAGACAAGAGAGACCCCTACCTCAGTCTCCTTGAATACCGCAACACTCCAGTTGACAACTTCAAATCACCAGCCCAGCTGTTGATGAGCCGCCGACTTCGCTCCATCCTTCCCAGCACCAACCAGCAGCTACAACCTGAGGTCGTCAGCTTCAAGGAAATGCATGAAAAACGTACACAGAGACAACAACAATGATACTACAACAGGTCAGCTAGACCACTGCCACCACTGATTGACGGAGAGTCAGTTAGAATCCAGGAGCATTGCCTCTGGAAGCCAGTAGTCGTCATCCAGCCAGCTGACACTGAACGCTCATATCACGTCCGCACCGCAGAAGGAGAGGTGTACCGCCGCAATCGTCGTCACCTACTGAACACAAAAGAACAACACACTGATGAGATGAACTGTTCCCTGAAAGAGAACGTGATGGACTAAACACACACACAGCACAACATACACCATACTTACCTGCAACACCACAATAACTTTTGACTGACACAGAAGCATGCTCAGCATCATATCGCACAAGGTCAGGAAGAGAGACAAGCCCAGAGCTGTTCCTAGCCCTGTGAAATGCCAAAGGTGTAGGTGGATCGCTGCCCTAAAAGAGTTCCAGCCTGTAAACTTGTTACTGAAAGTTCACTTGAAATGCTTTGGTATTGTATTTGTTTGAAATGTTAAGATGTTACTTCTACAGTGAAAGCTGAGTTGCTGAGAATCCCTTGTTGGAAAAGTAGCAGTATGTTGGATTGTTGTTTCAGAGTCTATGTTGATTCAGTTGGTGTAGTAGGCAATATAAATGGTTACTTACCTTGAGTCCAAACTACAGAGCATGTATTCAAATGAAACGCTTAGAATATGTAAACATTTTTTTTGTTTTAAAGAAGGGGATGTAATATTCATATGTGTAAACATACTGAATTGTAATGGATGATTTTACACGCCATATCATACTGTGCTATGATTGGTTAAGACCACCTAAATGGTTAGGTCATGGTCAGTTTGATCCTGGTTGGCGATACGTGAACATGCCAGTTATAGCTAGCTAATAAAGAGCTACGTTAAGAAATATCCTGTAGTACTGCATTTTATTATTTTGTACAAAGTGTGCAAAACAAGACAG
>NW_026277995.1:15000-24451 GCF_023373465.1 Oncorhynchus keta | reverse complement strand
CGCACACGCACGCATCCGGGGCATTGTCTGGAGAAGACAAGGTGAGCGCTACCATCAGTCCTGTGTCATGCCAACAATAAATACCATTCATGTGTGGGTTTGCTTCTCAGCCAAGGGAGTGGGGCTCACTCACAATGTTGCCTCAGAACACAGCCGTGAATAAAGAATGGTACCAACACATCCTCTGAGAGCATCTTGTCCCAACCATCCAGGAACAGTCTGGTGACGACCAGTGCCTTTACCAGCACGGTGGAGCACCTTGGCATAAGAAAAAAGTGATAACTAAGTGGCTCGGGGGAACAAAACATCGATATTCTGGCTCTATGGCCAGGAACCTCCCCAGACCTTAATCCCATTGAGAACTAATTGGCAGCATGCCAAGGTGGACTACAGAGGTCTTGAAAAAGGAAGTGTCAACACTGCAAATATTGACTCTTTGCATCAACTTCGTGTAACTGTCAATATGTACCGGCTATGTGTCACTCCCTGATCTGTTACCCCTGTAACTTGTGATTGACTCCACCTCCTCCAGGTGTCGCTCATCTTCCCCATTATCCCCTGTGTATTTATACTCTTCCCCATTATCCCCTGTGTATTTATACCTGTGTTCTCTGTTTGTCTGTTGCCAGGTCGTCTTGTTTGTCAATTCAACCAGCGTTTTTCTCAGCTCCTGCTTTTCCCCTCTGCCTGCCTGACCCCTCTGCCTGACCCTGACTCTGAGCCTGCCTGACCCCTCTGCCTGCCTCTGACTCTGAGCCTGCCTGACCCCTCTGCCTGCCTGACCCCTCTGCCTGCCTGACCTTTCTGCCTGACCCTGACCCCTCGGCCTGCCTGCCGTCCTGTACCTTGCCCCCACCACTCTGGATGATTGACCCCTGCCTGCCTTCACCTGTCGTTTGCCTTCCCCTGTTGTTACAATAAACTGCTGTAATAAACATTGTTACTTCAACACAGTCTGCATTTGGGTCTTACTGGAAACCTGATACTATGCATAGATAATATCAGAGAGTAGCAGCAGCGTGAGGGGGCAATGCAAATAGTCTGGGTAGCCATTTGATTAGCTGTTCAGGAGTCTTATGGCTTGGGGGGTAGAAGCTGTTTATAGAAGCCTCTTGGACCTAGACTTGGTACCGCTTGCTGTGCTGTAGGAGAGAGAACAGTCTATGACTAGGGTGGCTGGAGTCTATGACAATTTTTAGGGCCTTCCTCTGACACCGCCTGGTATAGAGGTCCTGGATGGCAGGAAGCTTGGCCCCAGTGATGTACTGGGCCATACGCACTACCCTCTGTAGTGCCTTGCGGTCGGAGGCCGAGAAGTTGCCATACCAGGCGGTGATGTAACCGGTCAGGAAGCTCTCGATGGAGGAGATGTAAAGCCATTGGAGGATCTGAGGACTCCATGACAAATATTTTCAGTCTCCTGAGGGGGAATAGGTTTTGTCGTTCCCTCTTCACAACCGTCTTGGTGTTCTTTGGACCATGTTAGTTTGTTGGTGACGCGGACGCCAAGGAACCTGAACCTCTCAACCTGCTCCTGGGGAGAAAGCATTGTTCTGTGTCTGTTAGTTTGTTGGTGACGTGGACGCCAAGGAGCTCTCAACCTGCTCCTGGGGAGAAAGCATTGTTCTGTGTCTGGGAAACTGCCTGAGGGGGGAAGGTTAGATATTCAATGGCGAGAAGGTAAAAAAGTAACCTCTAGAGTAGAAAACATGGTTCTGTTTAGTTCTACAGTAGGTGGAGACTGTCAGAGTGTTGCTTTGGTCATGTCTGGTTCTGTGTCTGGTAATGTGTCTGGTAATGTGTCTGGTCCTGTCTGGTTCTGTGTCCGGTTCTGTGTCTGGTTCTGTGTCTGGTTCTGTGTCCGGTCATGTCTGGTTCTGTGTCTGGTTCTGTGTCTGGTTCTGTGTCTGGTAATGTGTCTGGTCCTGTGTCCGGTTCTGTGTCTGGTTCTGTGTCTGGTCATGTCTGGTTCTGTGTCTGGTTCTGTGTCTGGTCATGTCTGGTCCTGTGTCTGGTTCTGTGTCTGGTTCTGTCTGGTTCTGTGTCTGGTCATGTCTGGTTCTGTGTCTGGTTCTGTGTCTGGTTCTGTGTCTGGTTCTGTGTCTGGTCATGTGTCTGGTTTTGTCTGATTCTGTGTCTGGTTCTGTATGGTTCTGTGTCTGGTTCTGTCTGGTTCTGTGTCTGGTTCTGTATAGTTCTGTGTCTGGTTCTGTCTGGTTCTGTGTCTTTGAGACCGAGAGGGTGTGTGTGTGTGTGTGTGTGTGTGTGTGTGTGTGTGTGTGTGTGTGTGTGTGTGTGTGTGTGTGTGTGTGTGTGTGTGTGTGTGTGTGTGTGTGTGTGTGTGTGTGTGTGTGTGTGTGTGTGTGTGTGTGTGTGTGTCTGTGTGTCAAACACACACACACTCCACTCGCCCATCTTCGGCTGTTGGAAGAGTCCCTATGAAAGTGTCCCAGAAGGATCATTATAATAAGTAGTACTGTGGTGTCCAGCAGCTTCTAATACAACAACAGATCTGTCTGTCTGTCTGTCTGTCTGTCTGTCTGTCTGTCTGTCTGTCTGTCTGTCTCTGTCTGTCTGTCTGTCTGTCTGTCTGTCTGTCTGTCTGTCTGTCTCCTTCTCCTCAGAGAAGACAGATAGATGAGAGAGAGGTGTCTGTCTGTCCCCTTTTCTCCTCAGAGAAGACAGAAAGATGAGAGAGAGGTGTCTGTCTGTCCCCTTTTCTCCTCAGAGAAGACAGAAAGATGAGAGAGAGGTGTCTGTCTGTCCCCTTTTCTCCTCAGAGAAGACAGATAGATGAGAGAGAGGTGTCTGTCTGTCTGTCTGTCCGTCCGTCCGTCCGTCCGTCCGTCCGTCCGTCCCCTTTTCTCTGCAGAGAAGACAGAAAGATGAGAGAGAGGTGTCTGTCTGTCGCCTTTTCTCCTCAGAGAAGACAGAAAGATGAGAGAGGTGTCTGTCTGTCGCCTTTTCTCCTCAGAGAAGACAGAAAGATGAGAGAGAGGTGTCTGTCTGTCTCCTTCTCCTCAGAGAAGACAGAAAGATGAGAGAGAGGTGTCTGTCTGTCTGTCTGTCTGTCTGTCTGTCTGTCTGTCTCCTTCTCCTCAGAGAAGACAGAAAGATGAGAGAGAGGTGTCTGTCTGTCTCCTTCTCCTCAGAGAAGACAGAAAGATGAGAGAGAGGTGTCTGTCTGTCCCCTTTTCTCCGCAGAGAAGACAGAAAGATGAGAGAGAGGTGTCTGTCTGTCTGTCTGTCTGTCTGTCTGTCTGTCTGTCTGTCTGTCTCCTCCTCAGAGAAGACAGATAGATGAGAGAGAGGTGTCTGTCTGTCTCCTTCTCCTCAGAAGACAGAAAGATGAGAGAGAGGTGTCTGTCTGTCCCCTTCTCCTCAGAGAAGACAGAAAGATGAGAGAGAGGTGTCTGTCTGTCTGTCTGTCTGTCTGTCTGTCTGTCTGTCTGTCTGTCTGTCTGTCTGTCTGTCTCCTCCTCAGAGAAGACAGATAGATGAGAGAGAGGTGTCTGTCTGTCTCCTTCTCCTCAGAGAAGACAGAAAGATGAGAGAGAGGTGTCTGTCTGTCCCCTTCTCCTCAGAGAAGACAGAAAGATGAGAGAGAGGTGTCTGTCTGTCTGTCTGTCTGTCTGTCTGTCTGTCTGTCTGTCTGTCTCCTCCTCAGAGAAGACAGATAGATGAGAGAGAGGTGTCTGTCTGTCTCCTTCTCCTCAGAGAAGACAGAAAGATGAGAGAGGGTGTCTGTCTGTCTCCTTCTCCTCAGAGAAGACAGAAAGATGAGAGAGAGGTGTCTGTCTGTCTGTCTGTCTGTCTGTCTGTCTGTCTGTCTGTCTGTCTGTCTGTCTGTCTGTCTGTCTGTCCCCTTTTCTCCTCAGAGAAGACAGAAAGATGAGAGAGGTGTGTCTGTCCCCTTTTCTCCTCAGAGAAGACAGAAAGATGAGAGAGAGGTGAAACAGCAGTAGGCAGGATTTGAATCCATGCTGCAGTCGTATATATGTGATCCGGAGACAGCAGACCACTGGACCACCCTAGACAGGGATCTGCAGGCAGAGCCGTTCGTATCACAATGGTCTACTACAAAAGGCCAACTGACATTTACTCCTGAGGTGCTGATCTGTAGCACCCTCTACAACCATTATTATTATCTGACCCTGTTGGGCATCTATGAACATTTGAACATCTTGGTCATGTTCTGTTATCATCTCCACCCGGCACAGCCAGAAGAGGACTGGCCACCCCTCATAGCCTGGTTCCTCTCTACCTGGTACAGCCAGAAGTGGACTGGCCACCCCTCATAGCCTGGTTCCTCTCTACCCGGTACAGCCAGAAGAGGACTGGTCACCCCTCATAGCCTGGTTCCTCTCTACCTGGTACAGCCAGAAGAGGACTGGCCACCCCTCATAGCCTGGTTCCTCTCTACCTGGTACAGCCAGAAGAGGACTGGCCACCCCTCATAGCCTGGTTCCTCTCTACCTGGTACAGCCAGAAGAGGACTGGCCACCCCTCATAGCCTGGTTCCTCTCCACCTGGTACAGCCAGAAGAGGACTGGCCACCCCTCATAGCCTGGTTCCTCTCCACCTGGTACAGCCAGAAGAGGACTGGCCACCCCTCATAGCCTGGTTCCTCTCTACCTGGTACAGCCAGAAGAGGACTGGCCACCCCTCATAGCCTGGTTCCTCTCTACCTGGTACAGCCAGAAGAGGACTGGCCACCCCTCATAGCCTGGTTCCTCTCTACCCGGTACAGCCAGAAGAGGACTGGCCACCCCTCATAGCCTGGTTCCTCTCTACCTGGTACAGCCAGAAGAGGACTGGCCACCCCTCATAGCCTGGTTCCTCTCTACCTGGTACAGCCAGAAGAGGACTGGCCACCCCTCATAGCCTGGTTCCTCTCTACCCGGTACAGCCAGAAGAGGACTGGTCACCCCTCATAGCCTGGTTCCTCTCTACCTGGTACAGCCAGAAGAGGACTGGTCACCCTCATAGCCTGGTTCCTCTCTACCTGGTACAGCCAGAAGAGGACTGGTCACCCTCATAGCCTGGTTCCTCTCTACCCGGTACAGTCAGAAGAGGACTGGCCACCCCTCATAGCCTGGTTCCTCTCTACCCGGTACAGCCAGAAGAGGACTGGTCACCCCTCATAGCCTGGTTCCTCTCTACCCGGTACAGTCAGAAGAGGACTGGCCCACCCCTCATAGCCTGGTTCCTCTCTACCCGGTACAGCCAGAAGAGGACAGGCCACCCCTCATAGCCTGGTTCCTCTCCACCTGGTACAGCCAGAAGAGGACTGACCACCCCTCATAGCCTGGTTCCTCTCTACCCGGTACAGCCAGAAGAGGACTGGCCACCCTCATAGCCTGGTTCCTCTCCACCTGGTACAGCCAGAAGAGGACTGGCCACCCTCATAGCCTGGTTCCTCTCCACCTGGTACAGCCAGAAGAGGACTGGCCACCCCTCATAGCCTGGTTCCTCTCTACCTGGTACAGCCAGAAGAGGACTGGCCACCCCTCATAGCCTGGTTCCTCTCTACCCTGTACAGCCAGAAGAGGACTGGCCACCCCTCATAGCCTGGTTCCTCTCTACCTGGTACAGCCAGAAGAGGACTGGCCACCCCTCATAGCCTGGTTCCTCTCTACCTGGTACAGCCAGAAGAGGACTGGCCACCCTCATAGCCTGGTTCCTCTCTACCCGGTACAGCCAGAAGAGGACTGGTCACCCCTCATAGCCTGGTTCCTCTCTACCTGGTACAGCCAGAAGAGGACTGGTCACCCCTCATAGCCTGGTTCCTCTCTACCTGGTACAGCCAGAAGAGGACTGGTCACCCCTCAGAGCCTGGTTCCTCTCTACCCGGTACAGCCAGAAGAGGACTGGCCACCCCTCATAGCCTGGTTCCTCTCTACCCGGTACAGCCAGAAGAGGACTGGCCACCCCTCATAGCCTGGTTCCTCTCTACCCGGTACAGTCAGAAGAGGACTGGCCCACCCTCATAGCCTGGTTCCTCTCTACCCGGTACAGCCAGAAGAGGACAGGCCACCCTCATAGCCTGGTTCCTCTCCACCTGGTACAGCCAGAAGAGGACTGACCACCCCTCATAGCCTGGTTCCTCTCTACCCGGTACAGCCAGAAGAGGACTGGTCACCCCTCATAGCCTGGTTCCTCTCTACCCGGTACAGCCAGAAGAGGACTGGTCACCCCTCATAGCCTGGTTCCTCTCCACCTGGTATAGCCAGAAGAGGACTGGCCACCCCTCATAGCCTGGTTCCTCTCCACCTGGTACAGCCAGAAGAGGACTGGCCACCCCTCATAGCCTGGTTCCTCTCTACCCGGTACAGCCAGAAGAGGACTGGTCACCCCTCATAGCCTGGTTCCTCTCCACCCGGTACAGCCAGAAGAGGACTGGCCACCCCTCATAGCCTGGTTCCTCTCTACCCGGTACAGCCAGAAGAGGACTGGCCACCCCTCATAGCCTGGTTCCTCTCTACCCGGTACAGCCAGAAGAGGACTGGCCACCCCTCATAGCCTGGTTCCTCTCTACCCGGTACAGCCAGAAGAGGACTGGCCACCCCTCATAGCCTGGTTCCTCTCTACCTGGTACAGCCAGAAGAGGACTGGCCACCCCTCATAGCCTGGTTCCTCTCTACCTGGTACAGCCAGAAGAGGACTGGTCACCCCTCATAGCCTGGTTCCTCTCTACCCGGTACAGCCAGAAGAGGACTGGCCACCCCTCATAGCCTGGTTCCTCTCAATGTTTCTTCCTTGGTTCTGGCCTTTCCAGGGAGTTTTTCCAAGCCACTGTGCTTCTACACCTGCATTGCTTCCTGTTTGGGGTTTTAGGCTGGGTTTCTGTGCATCACTTTGTGACATCAGCTGATGTAAGAAGGGCTTTATAAATACATTTGATTTGATTTAGTCATTAACTAGTCATGTTCCCCTGTGAGACTAGCTAGTCATTAACTAGTCATGTTCCCCTGTGAGATTAGCTAGTCATTATTAACTAGTCATGTTCCCCTGTGAGATTAGCTAGTCATTAACTAGTCATGTTCCCCTGTGAGATTAGCTAGTCATTATTAACTAGTCATGTTCCCCTGTGAGATTAGCTAGTCATTAACTAGTCATGTTCCCCTGTGAGACTAGCTAGTCATTAGCTAGTCATTAACTAGTCATGTGCCCCTGTGAGATTAGCTAGTCATTAACTAGTCATGTTCCCCTGTGAGATTAGCTAGTCATTAACTAGTCATGTTCCCCTGTGAGACTAGCTAGTCATTAGCTAGTCATTAACTAGTCATGTTCCCCTGTGAGATTAGCTAGTCATTAACTAGTCATGTTCCCCTGTGAGATTAGCTAGTCATTAACTAGTCATGTTCCCCTGTGAGACTAGCTAGTCATTAACTAGTCATGTTCCCCTGTGAGATTAGCTAGTCATTATTAACTAGTCATGTTCCCCTGTGAGATTAGCTAGTCATTAACTAGTCATGTTCCCCTGTGAGATTAGCTAGTCATTATTAACTAGTCATGTTCCCCTGTGAGATTAGCTAGTCATTAACTAGTCATGTTCCCCTGTGAGACTAGCTAGTCATTAGCTAGTCATTAACTAGTCATGTGCCCCTGTGAGATTAGCTAGTCATTAACTAGTCATGTTCCCCTGTGAGATTAGCTAGTCATTAACTAGTCATGTTCCCCTGTGAGACTAGCTAGTCATTAGCTAGTCATTAACTAGTCATGTTCCCCTGTGAGATTAGCTAGTCATTAACTAGTCATGTTCCCCTGTGAGATTAGCTAGTCATTAACTAGTCATGTTCCCCTGTGAGACTAGCTAGTCATTAGCTAGTCATTAACTAGTCATGTTCCCCTGTGAGATTAGCTAGTCATTAGCAAGTCATTAACTAGTCATGTTCCCCTGTGAGACTAGCTAGTCATTAGCTAGTCATTAACTAGTCATGTTCCCCTGTGAGACTAGCTAGTCATTAGCTAGTCATTAACTAGTCATGTTCCCTGTGAGACTAGCTAGTCATTAGCTAGTCATTAACTAGTCATGTTCCCTGTGAGATTAGCTAGTCATTAACTAGTCATGTTCCCTGTGAGACTAGCTAGTCATTAGCTAGTCATTAACTAGTCATGTTCCCCTGTGAGATTAGCTAGTCATTAGCTAGTCATGTTCCCCTGTGAGATTAGCTAGTCATTAACTAGTCATGTTCCCCTGTGAGATTAGCTAGTCATTAGCTAGTCATTAACTAGTCATGTTCCCCTGTGAGATTAGCTAGTCATTAGCTAGTCATGTTCCCCTGTGAGATTAGCTAGTCATTAACTAGTCATGTTCCCCTGTGAGACTAGCTAGTCATTAGCTAGTCATTAACTAGTCATGTTCCCTGTGAGACTAGCTAGTCATTAGCTAGTCATTAACTAGTCATGTTCCCTGTGAGATTAGCTAGTCATTAACTAGTCATGTTCCCCTGTGAGACTAGCTAGTCATTAGCTAGTCATTAACTAGTCATGTTCCCTGTGAGATTAGCTAGTCATTAGCTAGTCATGTTCCCCTGTGAGATTAGCTAGTCATTAACTAGTCATGTTCCCCTGTGAGATTAGCTAGTCATTAGCTAGTCATTAACTAGTCATGTTCCCCTGTGAGATTAGCTAGTCATTAGCTAGTCATGTTCCCCTGTGAGATTAGCTAGTCATTAGCTAGTCATTAACTAGTCATGTTCCCCTGTGAGACTAGCTAGTCATTAGCTAGTCATTAACTAGTCATGTTCCCCTGTGAGACTAGCTAGTCATTAGCTAGTCATTAACTAGTCATGTTCCCCTGTGAGATTAGCTAGTCATTAACTAGTCATGTTCCCCTGTGAGATTAGCTAGTCATGAACTAGTCATGTTCCCCTGTGAGACTAGCTAGTCATTAGCTAGTCATTAACTAGTCATGTTCCCCTGTGAGACTAGCTAGTCATTAACTAGTCATTAGCTAGTCATTAACTAGTCATTAGCTAGTCATTAACTAGTCATTAGCTAGTCATTCTAAATACATCTGATTGGTTGATTGATTGGTTCTAGAGTCAGATCTAGTTAACCCATGATATCCCACACCGGCATTGCTGGAGTTATGGTGTTGTCTGCGCTGTAACTGACTTAGGAGCTGTCCAATCGGTGAGCAGCTGCTCTTATGGCCCGCCCCTTTAGCGTTAGAAGGCCATAATGAGAAAATATAAGGCTATAAAGAGAAATAATGACGGTCAAATATATTAAAAATCATTAAACATAATGAGGATTATTATCAGGTGTAATGGAGGATCACACCTTCCTGTGTCCCAACTTGTAAACAAAGGCTGAATAGGATTCCTACTAATGCGACTCCTGCAGCCAATGGCAACGTCCACTTTAGGTATAACGCCAGGAGCCGCTTGTGGATTTGACAGCGCTGACGAGGTCGGGCTCCGCCCCTGCCCGGGGGGTTAGA
>NW_026277995.1:0-7500 GCF_023373465.1 Oncorhynchus keta | reverse complement strand
AACCAATACCCAGACACTGTCCTCTCCCCCCTCTCACAAACCAATACCCAGACACTCTCCTCTCCCCCCTCTCACAAACCAATACCCAGACACTCTCCTCTCCCCCCTCTCACAAACCAATACCCAGACACTGTCCTCTCCCCCTCTCACAAACCAATACCCAGACACTCTCCTCTCCCCCTCTCACAAACCAATACCCAGACACTCTCCTCTCCCCCTCTCACAAACCAATACCCAGACACTCTCCTTCCCTCTCTCCTCTCCCCCTCTCACAAACCAATACCCAGACACTCTCCTCTCCCCCTCTCACAAACCAATACCCAGACACTCTCCTCTCCCCTCTCACTAACCAATACCCAGCCACTCTCCTCTCCCTCCTCTCTCTCCTCTCCCCCTCTCACAAACCAATACCCAGACACTCTCCTCTCCTCTCTCTCTCCTCTCCCCTCTCACAAACCAATACCCAGACACTCTCCTCTCCCCCCTCTCACTAACCAATACTCCTTCCTCTCCCTCTCTCTCTCTCTCTCTCTCTCTCTCTCTCTCTCTCTCTCTCTCTCTCTCTCTCTCTCTCTCTCTCTCTCTCCCCTTCTTTCCCTCCTTCCTCTCCCTCTCTCTCCTCTCCAGACAGACTGCTGCACTATAGTGGCCATTTTATGTTTTTAATAGCTCTTAAACCGTTGAGCCAAATCCATCATGAGGTGTACCTATAACGTGTATCTCAAACAGCACCCTATTCCCTATATAGGGCACTACTTTAATAGAACCCTATTCCATAAATAGGGCACTACTTTAATAGAACCCTATTCCCTATATAGGGCACTACTTTAATAGAACCCTATTCCCTATATAGGGCACTACTTTAATAGAACCCTATTCCCTATATAGGGCACTACTTTAATAGAACCCTATTCCCTATATAGGGCACTACTTTAATAGAACCCTATTCCCTATATAGGGCACTACTTTAATAGAACCCTATTCCCTATATAGGGCACTACTTTAATAGAACCCTATTCCTATATAGGGCACTACTTTAATAGAGCCCTATTCCCTATATAGGGCACTACTTTAATAGAACCCTATTCCCTATATAGGGCACTACTTTAATAGAGCCCTATTCCCTATATAGGGCACTACTTTAATAGAACCCTATTCCTATATAGGGCACTACTTTAATAGAGCCCTATTCCCTATATAGGGCACTACTTTAATAGAACCCTATTCCCTATATAGGGCACTACTTTAATAGAGCCCTATTCCCTATATAGGGCACTACTTTAATAGAACCTATTCCTACATAGGGCACTACTTTAGAACAGGGCCCATAGAGCTCCTGTTAAAAGTTGTGCGCTATATAGGAAATATGATGCCGTTGCCAACTATACAAACCTCACAGTTGTTGAGTGTAAATACTCAATAAAAACCAGTTGATTGTTGAGCAGAAGCTAGCTCGTCTTCACGACACTGTTGATGAGGAGAGGAGATGAGAAGAGGAGAGGAGGCGAGAGGAGGAGAGAAGAGGAGGAGAGGAGGAGAGGAGGAGGTAAGGAGAGGAAAGGAGAGGAGGAGAGGAGAGAGTGTTGGGTGGTAGCTAGCTCTTCTTCCTGACACCATTGGAGAGGAGGAGAGGAGAGGAGAGGAGGTGAGGTGGAGAAGAAAGGAGAGGAGGAGGAAAGGACAGGAGAGAGTGTTGGGTGGTAGCTAGCTCTTCTTCCTGACACTGTTGGAGAGGAGAGGAGGAGAGGAGAGGAGGAGATGAAAGGAGAGGAGGGAGAAGAGAGGAGGAGAGGAGATGAGGAGGAGAGGAGAGAGTGTTGGGTGGTAGCTAGCTCCTCCTCCTGACACCGTTTGGAGAGGAGGAGAGGAGGAGAGGGAGAGGAAGAGTAGAGGAGAGGAGGAGAGGAGAGGAGAGGAAGAGTAGAGGAGAGGAGGAGAGGAGAGGAGGTGAGGTGAGGTGGAAAGGAGAGGAGGAGGAAAGGACAGGAGAGAGTGTTGGGTGGTAGCTAGCTCTTCTTCCTGACACTGTTGGAGAGGAGAGGAGGAGAGAGGAGAGGAGGAGATGAAAGGAGAGGAGGAGAAGAGATGAGGAAAGGAGAGGAGGAGAGGAGAGGAGAGGAGGAGATGAAAGGAGAGGAGGAGAAGAGATGAGGAAAGGAGAGGAGGAGAGGAGAGAGTGTTGGGTGGCAGCTAGCTCCTCCTCCTGACACCGTTTGGAGAGGAGGAGAGGAGGAGAGGAGAGGTAGAGGAGAGGAGGAGAGGAGAGAAGGAAAGGAGGAGAGGAGGAGAGGAGGAAAGGAGAGAGGAGAGTGTTGGGTGGTAGCCAGCTCCTCTTCCTTACACGTTGGAGAGAGGAGAGGAGGAGAGGAGAGAGGAGAGGAGAGTGTTGGGTGGTAGCCAGCTCCTCTTCCTGACACGTTGGAGAGGAGAGGAGGAGAGGAGAGGAGAGAGGAGAGGAGGAGAGTGTTGGGTGGTAGCTAGCTCCTCTTCCTGACATGTTGGAGAGGAGAGAGGAGGAGAGGAGAGGAGAGAGGAGAGGAGGAGAGGAGGAGAGGAGAGGGGAGAGAGGAGAGGAGAGAGGAGAGGAGGAGAGTGTTGGGTGGTATCTAGCTCCTCTTCCTTACACGTTGGAGAGGAGAGGAGGAGAGGAGAGGAGAGAGGAGAGGAGGAGAGTGTTGGGTGGTAGCCAGCTCCTCTTCCTGACACGTTGGAGAGGAGAGGAGGAGAGGAGAGGAGAGAGGAGAGGAGGAGAGTGTTGGGTGGTAGCTAGCTCCTCTTCCTGACACGTTGGAGAGGAGAGGAGGAGAGGAGAGGAGAGAGGAGAGGAGGAGAGTGTTGGGTGGTAGCCAGCTCCTCTTCCTGACACGTTGGAGAGGAGAGGAGGAGAGGAGAGGAGAGAGGAGAGGAGGAGAGTGTTGGGTGGTAGCCAGCTCCTCTTCCTGACACGTTGGAGAGGAGAGGAGGAGAGGAGAGGAGGAGGAGGAGAGGAGAGAGGAGAGGAGAGGAGGAGAGGAGAGGAGAGAGGAGAGGAGGAGAGTGTTGGGTGGTATCTAGCTCCTCTTCCTGACACGTTGGAGAGGAGGAGAGGAGAGGAGAGGAGAGAGGAGAGGAGAGGAGAGAGGAGAGGAGGAGAGTGTTGGGTGGTAGCTAGCTCCTCTTCCTTACACGTTGGAGAGGAGAGGAGAGGAGAGAGGAGAGGAGAGGAGAGAGGAGAGGAGGAGAGTGTTGGGTGGTATCTAGCTCCTCTTCCTGATGATGTGCTGCTTTGATGCAGCCCTGTTTTACCATGGTCACCATGGTGACCAACTGGCTGTTGGAGATGTGACTCATCTCTCCATCTCCCTCGTTTTCTATCTCTCTCTCTCTCTCTCTTTTTTTGCTCTCTCTCAACCTCAACCTCTTTCTCTCTCTCGCTGTCTCTCGCTCTCTCCTTTCTTACTTAATCACTCTCTTTCTCTCTTTCTTGCTCTCTCTCTCTCTCCCTCTCTCTCCCTCTCTACTCTCCACTCTCTTTGTCTCGTTCTATTCCTGAGGGTGTCATTTACTCTGCTGTTACTGTGGCCTACCTGAGCTTTAACAACAAACACAACATTTACTCTGCTGTTACTGTGGCCTACCTGAGCTTTAACAACAAACACAACATTTACTCTGCTGTTACTGTGGCCTACCTGAACTTTAACAACAAACACAACATTTACTCTGCTGTGACTGTGGCCTCCCTGAGCTTAAACAACAAACACAACATTTACTCTGCTGTTACTGTGGCCTCCTGAGCTTTAACAACAAACACAACATTTACTCTGCTGTTACTGTGGCCTCCTGAGCTTTAACAAACACAACATTTACTCTGCTGTGACTGTGGCCTACCTGAGCTTTAACAAACACAACATTTACTCTGCTGTGACTGTGGCCTCCCTGAGCTTTAACAAACACAACATTTACTCTGCTGTGACTGTGGCCTACCTGAGCTTAAACAACAAACACGACATTTACTCTGCTGTGACTGTGGCCTACCCTGAGCTTTAACAAACACAACATTTACTCTGCTGTGACTGTGGCCTACCTGAGCTTTAACAACAAACACAACATTTACTCTGCTGTGACTGTGGCCTACCTGAGCTTTAACAACAAACACAACATTTACTCTGCTGTGACTGTGGCCTTCCTGAGCTTTAACAACAAACACAACATTTACTCTGCTGTTACTGTGGCCTACCTGAGCTTTAACAAACACAACATTTACTCTGCTGTTACTGTGGCCTCCCTGAGCTTTAACAACAAACACAACATTTACTCTGCTGTGACTGTGGCCTACCTGAGCTTTAACAACAAACACAACATTTACCAAGCATGTAATACCAGGCCACTGTGGTAACAACGCAGTAGCATGGAGAAGCAGTCTCACAGAGGAACAACAAGACTAGTTAATGACTAGTTAATGACTAGTTAATGACTAGCTAATCTCACAGAGGAACAACAAGACTAGTGAATGACTAGTTAATGACTAGCTCGTCTCACAGAGGAGCAACAAGACTAGTTAATGACTAGCTAATGACTAGTTAATGATTAGCTAGTCTCACAGAAGAACAACAAGACTAGTTAATGACTAGCTCGTCTCACAGAGGAACAACAAGACTAGTTAATGACTAGCTAATGACTAGTTAATGATTAGCTAGTCTCACAGAAGAACAACAAGACTAGTTAATGACTAGCTCGTCTCACAGAGGAACAACAAGACTAGTTAATGACTAGTTAATGACTAGTTAATGATTAGCTAGTCTCACAGAAGAACAACAAGACTAGTTAATGACTAGCTAATGACTAGTTAATGATTAGCTAGTCTCACAGAAGAACAACAAGACTAGTTAATGACTAGCTCGTCTCACAGAGGAACAACAAGACTAGTTAATGACTAGCTCGTCTCACAGAGGAACAACAAGACTAGTTAATGACTAGCTAATGACTAGTTAATGATTAGCTAGTCTCACAGAAGAACAACAAGACTTGTTAATGACTAGCTAATGACTAGTTAATGATTAGCTAGTCTCACAGAAGAACAAGACTAGTTAATGACTAGCTAATGACTAGTTAATGATTAGCTAGTCTCACAGAATAACAACAAGACTAGTTAATGACTAGCTAATGACTAGTTAATGATTAGCTAGTCTCACAGAAGAACAACAATAGTCTCACAGAAGAACAACAAGACTAGTTAATGACTAGCTAATGACTAGTTAATGATTAGCTAGTCTCACAGAGGAACAACAAGACTAGTTAATGACTAGTTAATGACTAGTTAATGATTAGCTAATCTCACAGAGGAACAACAAGACTAGTGAATGACTAGTTAATGAGTAGTTAATGATTAGCTAGTCTCACAGAGGAACAACAAGACTAGTTAATGACTAGCTAATGACTAGTTAATGATTAGCTAGTCTCACAGAAGAACAACAAGACTAGTTAATGGACGGAGGACACAAAGTGTTCCTTTTCCCTTTCCTGGTTTGTTGTTAGGACAACATGTCCTTGGTGTCTCAAAAATAATTTTCTGCTCCTTCTGGCTCTGTCAGTCAGATGAGAGATGCGAACTAGAAACACTGTAACCCTAACACCGAAACCCCAAACCTGACCCTATCCCTAACTCTAAAACCCCAAACCTGACCCTAACTCTAAAACCCCAAACCTGACCCTAACTCTAAAACCCCAAACCTGACCCTAACTCTAAACCCCAAACCTGACCCTAACTCTAAAACCCCAAACCTGACCCTAACTCTAAAACCCCAAACCTGATCCCAACCCCAACTCTAAAACCACAAACCTGACCCTAACTCTAAAACCCCAAACCTGATCCCAACCCCAACTCTAAAACCACAAACCTGACCCTAACTCTAAAACCTCAAACCTGATCCCAACCCTAACTCTAAAACCACAAACCTGACCCTAACTCTAAAACCACAAACCTGACCCTAACACCAAAACCCCAAAACCTGACCCTATCCCTAACTCTAAAACCCCAAACCTGACCCTAACTCTAAAACCCCAAACCTGACCCTAACTCTAAAACCCCAAACCTGACCCTAACTCTAAAACCCCAAACCTGATCCCAACCCCAACTCTAAAACCACAAACCTGACCCTAACTCTAAAACCACAAACCTGACCCTAACTCTAAAACCACAAACCTGACCCTAACTCTAAAACCACAAACCTGACCCTAACTCTAAAACCACAAACCTGACCCTAACTCTAAAACCCCAAACCTGACCCTAACTCTAAAACCCCAAACCTGACCCTAACTCTAAAACCCCAAACCTGATCCCAACCCTCACTCTAAAACCCCAACCCTGACCCTAACCCCAACCCTAACTCTAAAACCTCAAACCTGATCCCAACCCTACCTCTAAAACCCCAACCCCGACCCTAACCCCAACCCTAACTCTAAAACACCAAACCTGACCCCAACCCTAACTCTAAAACCCCAAACCTGACCCCAACCCTAACTCTAAAACCCAAAACCTGACCCCAACCCTAACTCTAAAACCCCAAACCTGACCCTTACCCCAACCCTAACTCTAAAACCCCAAACCTGACCCCAACCCTAACTCTAAAACATCAACCGTGACCCTATCCCGAACTCTAAAACCCCAAACCTGAACCCAACCCTAACCACAACCCTAACTCTAAAACACCAAACCTGACCCCAACCCTAACCCTAAAACCCCAAACCTAACCCCAAACCTAACTCTAAACACCAACACCAACCCTGACCCTATCCCTAACTCTAAAACCCCAAACCTGAACCCAACCCCAACCACAACCCTAACTCTAAACCCCAAACTTAACCCAAACCCTAACCCTAAAACCCCAAACTTAACCACAACCCTAACTCTAAAACCCCAAACTTAACCCCAACCCTAACTCTAAAACACCAAACCTGACCCTAACTCTAAAACCCCAAACCTGACCCCAACCCTAACCCTAAAACCCCAAACCTGACCCTAAAACCCCAAACCTAACTCTAAAAGCCCAAACCTGACCCCAAACCCTAACCCTAAAACACCAAACCTGACCCTAAAACCCCAAACTTAACCACGACCCTAACTCTAAAACCCCAAACTTAACCCCAACCCTAACTCTAAAACACCAAACCTGACCCTAACTCTAAAACCCCAAACCTGACCCCAACCCTAACCCTAAAACCCCAAACCTGACCCTAACCCCAAACCTAACTCTAAAAGCCCAAACCTGACCCCAACCCTGACTCTAAAACCCCAAACCTGACCCTGATCCCAACTCTAAAACACCAACCCTGACCATGACCCTAACTCTAAAACCCCAAACCTGACCCTAACCCTAAAACCCCAAACCTGAAACTAACCCTAAAACCCCAAACCTGACCCTAACCCTAACCCTAAAACCCCAAACCTGACCCCAAACCTGACCCTAACCCTAAAACCCCAAACCTGACCCTAACTCTAAAACCCCAAACCTGACGCTAACA
>NW_026277994.1:0-1094 GCF_023373465.1 Oncorhynchus keta | reverse complement strand
AACAGCAACAGTATGGTGGTGTAGTAGTGTAGTAGTGTGGTGGTGTAGTAGTGGTATAGTAGTGTGGTGGTGTAGTAGTGGTGTAGTGGTGTGGTGGTGTAGTAGTGGTGTAGTGGTGTGGTGGTGTAGTAGTGGTGTCGTCGTGTGGTGGTGTAGTAGTGTGGTTGTATAGTAGTGTAGTGGTGTAGTAGTGTAGTGGTGTAGTAGTGGTGTAGTAGTGTGGTGGTGTAGTAGTGTGGTGGTGTAGTAGTGTGGTGGTATAGTAGTGTGGTGGTGTAGTAGTGGTGGTGGTGTAGTAGTGTAGTGGTGTAGTAATAATAATAATAATATATGCCATTTAGCTGACGCTTTTATCCAAAGCGACTTACAGTCATGTGTGCATACATTCTACGTATAGTGGTGGTGGTGTAGTAGTGTGGTGGTATAGTAGTGTAGTGGTGTAGTAGTGGTGGTGGTGTAGTAGTGTAGTGGTGTAGTAGTGTGGTGGTGTAGTAGTGGTGTAGTAGTGTAGTGGTGTAGTAGTGTAGTGGTGTAGTAGTGTGGTGGTATAGTAGTGTAGTGGTGTAGTAGTGGTGGTGGTGTAGTGGTGTGGTGGTGTAGTAGTGTGGTGGTATAGTAGTGGTGTAGTAGTGTAGTTGTGTAGTAGTGTGGTGGTGTAGTAGTGTAGTGGTGTAGTAGTGTGGTGGTGTAGTAGTGGTGTAGTAGTGTAGTGGTGTAGTAGTGTAGTGGTGTAGTAGTGTGGTGGTATAGTAGTGTAGTGGTGTAGTAGTGGTGTGGTGGTGTAGTAGTGTGGTGGTATAGTAGTGGTGTAGTAGTGTAGTTGTGTAGTAGTGTGGTGGTGTAGTAGTGTGGTGGTGTAGTAGTGTGGTGGTATAGTAGTGGTGTAGTAGTGTGGTGGTATAGTAGTGTAGTTGTGTAGTAGTATAGTAGTGTAGTTGTGTAGTAGTGTGGTGGTATAGTAGTGGTGGTGGTGTAGTAGTGTGGTGGTGTCGTAGTGTGGTGGTGTAGTAGTGTAGTGGTGTAGTAGTGGTATAGTAGTGTGGTGGTATAGTAGTGTAGTTGTGTAGTAGTGTGGTGGTATAGTAGTGGTGGTG
>NW_026277993.1:0-5018 GCF_023373465.1 Oncorhynchus keta | reverse complement strand
ATACCTTAAGGGAAGAATTCGGCAGTACCTGTATGGTTAGTGAGAAAGTCCATATTGCAAATGTACGGTCCCTTACTAGACGTCAGGAAATCGTTTGTAAAATTCGCCGGACGTGGGCGGCGGCAGGGCGGACCTGCCGAAGTCATCAAATGAGCGTTGTCGGACATTCGGTTTCCGTTTACAAAAATAATAAGATTTATGTCATTTTTTCCCATGTCCGGAAATTCCCACAAGGGCATAAGCAATCATATGGCTATTGCTACAAAACATCACGATTCCTGACGGGGCCTTATCTCGAAAACTGAAAATATTTAGAAGCGAGCTTCGGTGAGCGTAGGGGCGGCATAATGGGCAGTTGGCCCCGAACAAGATGGCGTCTAGGCCTCAACGGTTTTTGAGTTATGGCCATTTATCTGGGATTAAAGGTCAAAATGAAAGCCACTTCACACGCAAGTCATTGTATCCAGCTTTGCAATCTATCGTCATTTAAGAGAATCGTACAACGACACCTTGGTGATGTTCACGGATAGGTGTTTTTTTCATGGTTACAGATCCAGTTGCAGGTTGTTCTTACGAGATCTTTTTAAAGTGTGCTGCGGAGCTCTGCGAGATTTCTGTGATTTTCTATGGAAGTTTTCTGAAATAACACACACTCACTAAACCCTCCGTAAATAACTCAGTTCTTAACGTAAAGACTTAAAACTCGGGATTCTGTAAGGCATACCCCATCATGATGAGTTTGTTATGGCTTCCTGTGCCAACCGGAAGTGCCTTTAATGGTGTCACAGTGGCAGTTTCCATGGGTTAAAAGGTCAGATCTTTTCAAAACTTCATATGTGTGACTAGGTAACCCTCATGAACTGTAAATCAGTCATTTCTCCCAGCAGATGTCAAAGAAAAGCTCTCACACGCACACACAGCAAGGATGGAGTGAAAAAGTGTGGTTCTTAAAGACACAGAGAGCAGGCAATGGCATAAACATAATGTCTAGGCCGTGCCGAGTTCAACGAGATATCCCGCTTGACCGTAGCTCGCTCGGTCTGAGCGCAGCGACCATTAGAAAAGTAGGCCCAAAATGAAGCCTGCCCCACAACGTCATTTGCTTTTGGGTGACAGTGAGAGAACCGTTAGGGTGAGAAGCACAATTCGACCTCAGGTATGTTCCTAAGGTCCTTCCGATCCGTGCAAGCCTAACGTTGACAGTGTGGCATTAACCCTTAATAGTTAAAAGATGGTGTTTACTTCAAAAGTTTGCATTGATTTCTCTCCCCATAGGAATACATTGCCTTTACCCCTAAATTCAACCTGAAGTCTATATGGGTTATGAATGCCGTATGAACCTGTCTTTGGTAACAGTCCATCAGGCCAGTATGAGGTCTACCTGTGTTGATTCTAAGCTTCCTGGACCAACCGGAAGTGGTTAAAATCACCCTAAAAGTGTTTTTCCATTACCTGCCTGCAGTTTGATAGACATAGTGCATTCAACCCTGTGTAAATCAGTCAATTCTTAACGTAAGGACTTAAAACTCAGGATTCTGTAAAAGCATAGCCCAGTGAGGATATGTGTTGACTTATAGCTTCCTGTGACAACCGGAAGTGCCTTAATTGGTGTCTCAGGGGCTGTTTCGAGGGGTTAAAAAAGTCAGATCTGTCCAAAACTTCATATGTGTGATTAGGCAACCCCATGAACTGTAAATCAGTCATTTTTCCCATAAAATTTCAAAGGAAAACTAAATCACACAGACACACAACTTGGAAGGAGGGACGTATTGGGGTTTGTAGAGACAGACAGTGCCTCCAATAGTTAGCTTTGTTCGAGCTAAAAAGAACCGTCAGACCTAGAGTTCGAAACTTTAGAAACCTGTTCTAGACCTCGGGTCGATAGTGCGTGGTGAGTTAGGTGGCTCTAGAAGGTTCTCGGACCGAGAAATAGCCTCGTACATTTGCAATGTCTTCAATTCATTTTGACCATTACGAAAATGGCGACATTTAGAAAAGTCTCAGAGACACAAGACTAGGTGCATTGAAACCGGCTCGGGCCATAGAGACGGACCCCAACGTTTCGGTCCGATAGCTCATTCAAGGACCCCATAGCAAGGCATTGAAAAAATGGATTTTCAGCACCAATTAGGGTTTTACTCGGGCACCGAAGGACCTATTGAGCCGAAACTTCGGGATTCGGGGTCGCCTCACATAGGCCTTCACATAATGTCTGACCTGGACCCGCAGCTAGAACGTAACTATGTGTTTTACGTTTTTATTATGTTTTAAACTAATGGCGCTGTGAATTATGGGCCTGCTCTGACATATGTGATAGTTGGCTTCTAAATGAGTTGGAAAAAGTGGGTTTGGTGTCAATTGGTATCAGTTTGGTGTCAAAATGACATCTAATTGACTGATGGACACTGACTTGCTAGTTGACTTTTGTACATTAGCAATATGTTTAAGCGGAGAGGGACCATCACCAAAAGTGACATTCTGAAATCAACCCTAACGAGCCATGGAGATGAACCAGAATCACTGCCCAGCTATCCCGAGTTCATCGGGCCAGTCAATTTCACATTCCTGCAGGATTTTTATAGCATGACAAATTCGTGATGGTACCTGCCCATTGAACCATATTGCAAATGCACAGTGACTTTGCAAAAGTGAGAAAACATAAACAAATGGACATGATGAAATCAACACAACGAGTGATGGAAATGTACAACTATCACTGCTCGGCCATCCTGTGTTCATCAGACCAGTCAATTTTGCATTTTTGAGCATGTCAAATTTCATATGGTAAATGCACATTGAAACATATTGCAAATGCGCGCGCACTTGCAATATGATTCTATAGTGTAAAAACATCACCTAATGGACATGATGAAATCAACACAACGAGTGATGGAAATGTACAACTATCACTGCCCGGCCATCCTGTGTTCCCATAGCGAGCATTAATATCAGAATGACCGGTAAATGCATTTACAACCATATTTTTATTTTTGGGTTACCAGTTGCACAACAATGCACGTGCATTTGCAATATGATTCTATAGTGAAAAAACATCACCTAATGGACATGATGAAATCAACACAACGAGTGATGGAAATGTACAACTATCACTGCTCGGCCATCCTGTGTCCATCAGACCAGTCAATTTTGCATTTTTGAGCATGTCAAATTTCATATGGTAAATGCACATTGAAACATATTGCAAATGCGCGCGCACTTGCAATATGATTCTATAGTGTAAAAACATCACCTAATGGACATGATGAAATCAACACAACGAGTGATGGAAATGTACAACTATCACTGCCCGGCCATCCTGTGTTCCCATAGCGAGCATTAATATCAGAATGACCGGTAAATGCATTTACAACCATATTTTTATTTTTGGGTTACCAGTTGCACAACAATGCACGTGCATTTGCAATATGATTCTATAGTGAAAAAACATCACCTAATGGACATGATGAAATCAACACAACGAGTGATGGAAATGTACAACTATCACTGCTCGGCCATCCTGTGTCCATCAGACCAGTCAATTTTGCATTTTTGAGCATGTCAAATTTCATATGGTAAATGCACATTGAAACATATTGCAAATGCGCGTGCACTTGCAATATGATTCTATAGTGTAAAAACATCACCTAATGGACATGATGAAATCAACACAACGAGTGATGGAAATGTACAACTATCACTGCCAGGCCATCCTGTGTTCATCAGGCCAGTCAATTTCACATTCCTGCAGGATTTTTATAGCATGACAAATTCGTGATGGTACCTGCCCATTGAACCATATTGCAAATGCACAGTGACTTTGCAAAAGTGAGAAAACATAAACAAATGGACATGATGAAATCAACACAAAGAGTGATGGAAAGGTACAACTCTCACTGCTCGGCCATCCTGTGTTCATCAGACCAGTCAATTTTGCATTTTTGAGCATGTCAAATTTCATATGGTAAATGCACATTGAAACATATTGCAAATGCACGTGCACTTACAATATGATTCTATAGTGAAACAACATCACCTAACGGAGATGATGAAATCAACACAACGAGTGATGGAAATGTACAACTATCACTGCTCGGCCATCCTGTGTTCATCAGACCAGTCAATTTTGCATTTTTGAGCAAGGTCAAATTTCATATGGTAAATGCACATTGAAACATATTGCAAATGCACGTGCACTTGCAATATGATTATATAGTGAAAAACATCACAAAATGGACATGATGAAGTCAACACAACGAGTGATGGAAAGGAACAACTATCACTGCCCGGCCATCCCGAGTTCATCAGGCCAGTCAATTTTGCATTTCTGCAGGATTTTTGAGCATGTCAAATTTCTTACGTCATTTGGCCCACAAAAAATCCTTATGCACAATTTAAAAAAATATATAAAAAATATGATAATAAAATTGGACAAAAGTATATTCATACAGTTCTTACACATGTGTAATTGACAAAAAAATTGAAAGAATTTCAAAAAACGGTCCAGAAAGCACTTTTTATGGGTGTGTGAAGTTTTTACAAAATTTTGACATTTTTGACTTTTGACTTTGACTTCCTATGAAATCATATTGGAATTGGACAAAACATATTCCTTATGCGCATATAAAAAAATTAAAAAATTATGATAATAAAATTGGACAAAAGTATATTCATACAGTTCTTACACATGTGTAATTGACAAAAAATCGAAAGAATTTCGAAAAACGGTCCAGAAAGCACTTTTTAAGGGGTGATAAGTTTTTGAAAAAAATTTCATTTTTTCAAAATTTTACTTTTGGACATTAATTTGGGTTACATATCCAATATGAAAAACCCCGGTGGAGCGCATTTGCCCCCTGTTGAATTTTTTAAAGTGTTACAACTGGCAATTGCCATATGGCATTTGCAATACACTTTGGATGAATCAACGCCGAATTGGGTGGTATTGGCCAATGTGTATATGGTTTGTCCGATGCCAATGACTTGCCATTCATTTTTGTCCAATACAGGGGTATTCCTTA
>NW_026277992.1:0-6210 GCF_023373465.1 Oncorhynchus keta | reverse complement strand
TACACATGATGACAGACTAACCATGGAGAACACTACACATGATGACAAACTAACCAGGGAGAACACTACACATGATGACAGGAGAACTAACCAGGGAGAACACTACACATGATGACAGACTAACTCACTACACGGGAGGAGACAATAAACATGATGACAGACTAACCAGGGAGAACACCTCACATTATGACAGACTAACCAAGGAGAACACAACACATGATGACAGACTAACCAGGGAGAACACTACACATGTTGACAGAATAACCAGGGAGAACACTACACATGATGACAGACTAACCAGGGAGAACACTACACATGATGACAGACTAACCAGGGAGAACACTACACATGATGACAGACTAACCAGGGAGAACACTACACATGATGACAGACTAACCCGGGAGAACATTAAACATGATGACAGACTAACCAGGGAGAACATTAAACATGATGACAGACTAACCAGGGAGGATACTACACATGATGACAGACTAACCAGGGAGAACACTACATATGAACACTACATATGATGACAGACGTCCCCCAAAGGTTAGCTCTCTAGCCCTCGCTATCTCCCTACTTGCTATTCGGCCTGCTAACGGCTAGCTTGTCTAGCCCGGGCCTACGAACTGTTAGCTTGTTAGCACAGGCCTGCTAACCATCTGACTCACCTCATCCCAAACACTTCTGAACCCATTTATTTTCTATCTCTCTTTGATTTTTATTTGTTTATACCTTCCGGTAACCTGCCTCACCCACTGTGATACGGATTCGCTATCACTTTTAATTTTTATTTATTTTTATGACACACTCAAGAACCTCCAGACGCTAACCAGCTAACTAGCTACAAGCTATTTAGTCTTTGTTAGTTTAAAAAAAAAAAAAAAAAAAAAAAAAACCTGGATAACACTCGCCAGCCCAGCTTCCCTGCCCATCCACCGCTGCCCCTGGACACTGATCTCTTGGCTACATAGCTGACGCACGCTGGACTGTCCATTAATCACGGTACCCCATTCTGCTTGTTTGTTTATCTGTCGGCCCAGTTGCCTAGTCAACGCCATTTTACCTGCTGTTTGTTGTGCTAGCTGATTAGCCTCGCCTACTGTTTTTAGCTAGCTTTCCCAATTCAACACCTGTGATTACTGTATGCCTCGCTGTATGTCTCTCCCAAATGTCAATATGCCTTGTATACTGTTGTTCAGGTTAGTTATCATTGTTTTAGTTCACAATGGAGCCCCTAGATCCACTCTGCATACCCCCTGTTACCTCCTTTGTCCCACCCCCCACACATGCGGTGACCTCACCCATTACAACCAGCATGTCCAGAGATACAACCTCTCTCATCATCACCCAGTGCCTGGGCTTACCTCCGCTGTACCCGCTCCCCACCATACCCCTGTCTGCGCATTATGCCCTGAATATATTCTACCATGCCCAGAAACCTGCTCCTCTTATCCTCTGCCCCCAACGCTCTAGGCGACCAGTTTTGATAGCCTTTAGCCGCACCCTCATACTACTCCTTCTCTGTTCCGCGGGTGATGTGGAGGTAAACCCAGGCCCTGCATGCCCCAGGTACCCTCATTTGTTGACTTCTGTGATCGAAAAAGTCTTGGTTTTATGCATGTCAACATCAGAAGCCTCCTCCCTAAGTTTGTTTTACTCACTGCTTTAGCACACTCTGCTAACCCTGATGTCCTTGCCGTGTCTGAATCCTGGCTCAGGAAGACCACCAAAAATTCAGAGATTTCCATACCCAACTATAACATCTTCCGTCAAGATAGAACTGCCAAAGGGGGCGGAGTCGCAGTCTACTGCAGAGATAGCCTGCAAAGTAATGTCATACTTTCCAGGTCCATACCCAAACAGTTTGAACTACTAATTTTGAAAATTACTCTCTCCAGAAACAAGTCTATCACTGTTGCCGCCTGCTACCGACCCCCGTCAGCTCCCAGCTGCGCCCTGGACACCATTTGTGAATTGATCGCCCCCATCTAGCTTCAGAGTTTGTTCTGTTAGGAGACCTAAACTGGGATATGCTTAACACCCCAGCAGTCCTACAATCTAAGCTAGATGCCCTCAATCTCACTCAAATCATCAAGGAACCCACCAGGTACAACCCTAACTCTGTAAACAAGGGCACCCTCATAGACGTCATCCTGACCAACTGGCCCTCCAAATATACCTCCGCTGTCTTCAACCAGGATCTCAGCGATCACTGCCTCATCGCCTGTATCCGCCACGGAGCCGCAGTCAAACGACCACCCTCATCACTGTCAAACGCTCCCTAAAACACTTCTGTGAGCAGGCCTTTCTAATCGACCTGGCCCGTGTATCCTGGAAGGACATTGACCTCATCCCGTCAGTTGAGGATGCCTGGTCATTCTTTAAAAGTAACTTCCTCACCATTTTAGATAAGCATGCTCCGTTCAAAAAATGCAGAACCAAGAACAGATACAGCCCTTGGTTCACTCCAGACCTGACTGCCCTCGACCAGCACAAAAACATCCTGTGGCGGACTGCAATAGCATCGAATAGCCCCCCGTGATATGCAACTGTTCAGGGAAGTCAGGAACCAATACACGCAGTCAGTCAGGAAAGCTAAGGCCAGCTTCTTCAGGCAGAAGTTTGCATCCTGTAGCTCCAACTCCAAAAGTTCTGGGACACTGTAGAAGTCCATGGAGAACAAGAGCACCTCCTCCCAGCTGCCCACTGCACTGAGGCTAGGAAACACGGTCTCCACCGATAAATCCATGATTATCGAAAACTTCAATAAGCACTTCTCAACGGCTGGCCATGCCTTCCCGCCTGGCTACTCCAACCTCGGCCAACAGCTCCGCCCCCCATAGTTCCTCACCCAAGCCTCTCCAGGTTCTCCTTTACCCAAATCCAGATAGCAGATGTTCTGAAGAGCTGCAAAACCTGGACCCGTACAAATCAGCTGGGCTTGACAATCTGGACCCGCTATTTCTGAAACTATCTGCCGCCATTGTCGCAACCCCTATTACCAGCCTGTTCAACCTCTCTTTCATATCGTCTGAGATCCCCAAGGATTGGAAAGCTGCCGCAGTCATCCCCCTCTTCAAAGGGGAGACACCCTGGACCCAAACTGCTATAGACCTATATCCATCCTGCCCTGCCTATCTAAGGTCTTTGAAAGCCAAGTCAACAAACAGGTCACTGACCATCTCGAATCCCACCGTACCTTCTCCGCTGTGCAATCTGGTTTCCAGGCCGGTCACGGGTGCACCTCAGCCACACTCAAGGTACTAAATGATATCATAACCGCCATCGATAAAGACAGTACTGTGCAGCCGTCTTCATCGACCTCGCCAAGGCTTTCGACTCTGTCAATCACCAAATTCTTATCGGCAGACTCAACAGCCTCGGTTTTTCGGATGACTGCCTTGCCTGGTTCACCAATTACTTTGCAGACAGAGTTCAGTGTGTCAAATCAGAGGGCATGCTGTCCGGTCCTCTGGCAGTCTCTATGGGGTGCCACAGGGTTCAATTCTCGGGCCGACTCTTTTCTCTGTATATATCAATGATGTTGCTCTTGCTGCGGGCGACTCCCTGATCCACCTCTACGCAGACGACACCATTCTATATACTTTCGGCCCGTCATTGGACACTGTGCTATCCAACCTCCAAACGAGCTTCAATGCCATACAGCACTCTTCCGTGGCCTCCAACTGCTCTTAAACGGAGTAAAACCAAATGCATGCTTTTCAACCGATCGCTGCCTGCACCCGCATGCCCGACTAGCATCACCACCCTGGATGGTTCCAACCTTGAATATGTGGACATCTATAAGTACCTAGGTGTCTGGCTAGACTGCAAACTCTCCTTCAGACTCACATCAAACATCTCAATCAAAAATCAAATCCAGAGTCGGCTTTCTATTCCGCAACAAAGCCTCCTTCACTCACGCTGCCAAGCTTACCCTAGTAAAACTGACTATCCTACCGATCCTCGACTTCGGCGATGTCATCTACAAAATGGCTTCCAACACTCTACTCAGCAAACTGGATGCAGTCTATCACAGTGCCATCCGTTTTGTCACTAAAAGCACCTTATACCACCCACCACTGCGACTTGTATGCTCTAGTCGGCTGGCCCTCACTACATATTCGTCGCCAGACCCACTGGCTCAGGTCATCTACAAGTCCATGCTAGGTAAAGCTCCGCCTTATCTCAGTTCACTGGTCACGATGGCAACACCCATCCGTAGCACGCGCTCCAGCAGGTGTATCTCACTGATCATCCCTAAAGCCAACACCTCATTTGGCCGCCTTTCGTTCCAGTACTCTGCTGCCTGTGACTGGAGCGAATTGCAAAATCGCTGAAGTTGGAGACTTTTATCTCCCTCTCCAACTTCAAACATCAGCTATCCGAGCAGCTAACCGATCGCTGCAGCTGTACATAGTCTATAGGTAAATAGCTCACCCTTTTCACCTACCTCATTCCCATACTGTTTTTATACTGTTTTTATTTATTTACTTTTCTGCTCTTTTGCACACAATATCTCTACCTGTACATGCCCATCTGATCATTTATCACTCAGTGTTAATCTGCAAAATTGTATTATTCGCCTACCTCCTCATGCCTTTTGCACACATTGTATATAGACTGCCCATTTTTTTTTTCTACTGTGTTATTGACTTGCTAATTGTTTACTCCATGTGTAACTCTGTGTTGTCTGTTCACACTGCTATGCTTTATCTTGGCCAGGTCGCAGTTGCAAATGAGAACTTGTTCTCAACTAGCCTACCTGGTTAAATAAAGGTGAAATAAATAAAATAAAAATAACATTAAACATGATGACAGACTAACCAGGGAGAACACTACATATGATGACAGTGTAACCAGGGATAACATTAAACATGATGACAGACTAACCAGGGAGAACACTACACATGATGACAGACTAACCACAGAGAACATTAAACATGATGACAGACTAACCAGGGAGAACACTACACATGATGACAGACTAACCAGGGAGAACACGACACATGATGACAGACTAACCAGGGAGAACACCTCACATGATGACAGACTAACCAGGGAGAACACTACACATGATGACAGACTAACCAGGGAGAACATTAAACTTGATGACAGACTAACCAGGAGAACACTACACATGATGACAGACTAACCAGGGAGAACACAACACATGATGACAGACTAACCAGGGAGAACACCTCACATGATGACACACTAACCAGGAGGGAACATTAAACTTGATGACAGACTAACTAGGGAGAACACTTGACTAACTACACATGATGACAGACTAACCAGGGAGAACAATAAACATGATGACAGACAACCAGGAGAACACTACACATGACTAACCAGGAGAACACTACACATGATGACAGACTAACCAGGGAGAACAATAAATGATGACAGACTAACCAGGGAACACTACATGACAGACATGATGACAGACTAACCAGGGAGAACACGACACATGATGACAGACTAACCATGGCGAACACTACACATGATGACAGACTAACCAGGGAGAACACTACACATGATGACAGACTAACCAGGGAGAACACTACACATGATGACAGACTAACCAGGGAGAACACTACACATGATGACAGACTAACCAGGGAGTACACTACACATGATGACAGACTAACCAGGGAGAACAATAAACATGATGACAGACTAACCAGGGAGAACATCTCACATGATGACAGACTAACCAGGGAGAACACTACACATGATGACAGACTAACCAGGGAGAACACTACACATGATGACAGACTAACCAGGGAAAACAATAAACATGATGACAGACTAACCAGGGAGAACACCTCACATGATGACAGACTAACCAGGGAGAACACTACACATGATGACAGACTAACCAGGGAGAACACTACACGTGATGACAGACTAACCATGGAGAACACTACACATGATGACAGACTAACCAGGGAGAACATTAAACATGACGACAGACTAACCAGGGAGAACATTAAACATGATGACAGACTAACCAGGGAGAAAACTACACATGATGACAGACTAACCAGGGAGAACACTACACATGATGACAGACTAACCATGGAGAACACTACACATGATGACAGACTAACCAGGGAGAACACTACACATGATGACAGACTAACCAGGGAGAACACCACACATGATGACAGACTAATCAGTGAGAACACTACACATGATGAC
>NW_026277991.1:5000-11677 GCF_023373465.1 Oncorhynchus keta | reverse complement strand
CGGTATTACTTCGTTCAGTTACGTATTGCTCTAACACTCACGGTAACAGTAACACCTCCATGATAACAGTAACACTCCACGGTAACGGTAACGCTCCACGGTAACAGTAACACTCTTGATGTGAGTATTTTAGTAACTTACTCAGTAACATTAACACTCGGTAGCAGTGGCACTCACGGTAACAGTAACACTCACGGTAACAGTAACGCTCCACGGTCAACAGTAACAGTAACACTCACGGTAACAGTAACACTCACGGTAACAGTAACACTCAGTCACGGTAACAGTAACACTCCACGGTAGCATCACGGTAACAGTGAACACTAACACTCCGCGGTCACGGTAACAGCGGTAGCACTCCACGGTAACAGTAGGTTACGCTCACGGTAACAGTAACACTCACGGTAGCAGTAACACTCACGGTAACAGTAACACTCACACGGTAACAGTAACACTCACGGTAACAGTAACACTCACGGTAACAGTAACACTCACGGTAACAGTAACACACGGTAACAGTAACACTAACAGTAACACTCCACGGTAACAGTAACACTCACGGTAACAGTAACACTCACTGTACTGTCAGGGTTCCTCCTCAGTAGAGCCAGTTAAATGGTTTTAGATAGAGCAGAACTGACGGGCCTGTTTGTCCTGAACAGGGAAGCATTTAGTGGGATGAACTTTGCTGTTGTGGGAATGAACTTTGCTGTTGTGGGAATGATGCTCTCAGGCTTTGGGAATGCTGTTGTGATGGGGTGGGTGTGCGAGTGTGTTTGTGTGAGTGTGTGTGCGGTGTTTGAGACCGTGCCTGCTTCTTTGGCCAGAGTCTGCCAGGTGAACCAGTACAGATGTGTGTGTGTGTGTTCTCCCATGTACTAACATGCCTGTGTGTGTGTGTGTGTGTGTGTCCTATGTACTAACGTGTGTGTGTGTGTGTGTGTGTGTGTGTGTCCATGTGTGTGTGTCCATGTGTGTGTGTCCATATGTGTGTGTGTGTGTGTGTGTGTGTGTGTGTGTGTGTGTGTGTGTGTGTGTGTGTGTGTCCATATGCATCTGTCGGATGTGTGTGTGTGTCTATATGCATGTGTCGGATGTGTGTGTGGTGTCTGATGTATTGTATAAGGGTCAGGTCAGGGGTGAATTGTATAACATGATCAAGAGAGACAGAGAGGTTTGATCTCTGAGGAGACTGTTTTTTTCCTCCGGACGATTTCATCCCTCTCTCCTCCCTCTCTTCCCTCTCCTAATATAAAAATATCTTTATATATCCTATTTATATAAAAATCTCTTTTAAAAATCCCTCTCTTCCTATCCTTTAAAAATATGAATAAAAATAATAAATAAATAGTAAAAAAATAATATGTTTAAATAATAAATAATAGTAAATAATAATAGTAAAAATGTTTTAAAAATATGTTAAAAAATATAAATAATAAATTAATGTTTAAAAATATTAAATAATAAAAATGTTCAAGTAAAAATATGTAAAAATAAGTAAATAATAAATAAAAATAAAAATATGTAAATAGTAAATATATGTAAATAATAGTAAATAATAAATATGTAAAAATATGTAAGTAAATAATAATAAAGTAAATATGTAATAATAAATAATGTAAATAATAAATATGTAGTAAATAAATGTAATAAATAATAATGTAATAGTAAAAATAATGTTTAAATAGTAAGTAAATAAATATGTAATAGTAAATAGTAATAAATGTTAATATTATAGTAAATAATAGTAAAAAATATGTATTAAAAATAATAATATGTAAATAAATATGTAAGTAATGTAAGTAAAAATGTTAAATAATAATATAGTAAATAAATTAAATGTGTTAAGTAAATAATATGATAAATAAATATGTAAATAAATATAATATATGTTAAATAATAATAATAATGTAATATGATAAAATATGTTATATGTAAATAAGTAAATATGTATAAATAATAAGTAAATAATGTTAAATATAATATTATGTAATAATAATGTGTAAGTAATAAATATGTTTAAAATAATATTTTTAATAATAAATAAAAATATGTTTAAAAAATAACGTAAATAAAAATAAATATGTTTAAGTAAAAATATGTTTTTAATAATAAATAAAAAATATGTTTTTAAAATAGCTCCTCTCGTCCCTCTTCCCTCTCTCCCTCTCCTCCCTCTCTTCCCTCTCTCCTCTCCTCCCTCTCTTCCTCTCTCCTCCTCTTCCCTCTCTCTCCCTCTCTTCCCTCTCTCTCTCCTCCCTATTTCCTCTCTCCTCCTATTTCCTCTCTCCTTCCTATTTCCTCTCTCCTTCCTATTTCCCTCTCTCTCCTCCCTCTTCCCTCTCAAAAATATGTTTAATGTAAATATGTAAATGTAAGTAAATATGTTTAAAAAATAATAAATAATGTTTAAAATATGTAAAAAAATATCGTAAATAAATATGTTTTGTAAGTAAATGTTTAAATATAAATAATAAATATAAAGTAAAAATATGTTTATGTAGTAAAAATGTTTAATGTAAAAATGTAAATGACATAGTAAATATGTTTAGTAAATAAAAATATGTTTAAATATGCATGTAATATTAGTAAAAATATGTTTAGTAAATAATATTTTATGTAAGTAAAAATAAATGTAATAAATAAAAATATAGTAATAATCGTAAAAATATGATAATATGTAAGTAACAAATGTATTATAAAAATATGTAAATAATAATATATAATGTAATAATATAGTAATAGTAAATATATGTAAGTAAAATATAATAATGTAAATAAATAAATAATGAATAATAAGTAAATATGTTAATATAGTATAGTAAATAATAAATGTAATAATAATAAATAATATGTATGTGTAAATAGATAGTAAAAATAATGATAATGTAAGAAATATTAATAAATAATGTATTATGTAAATATGTAAATGAAATATAATAAGCAATAGTAAATATGTATAATAAATAGTAAATGTAATAATATGTAATATATATAATAATGTAATATATATAATATATAATAATAAATAAATATGTAAATAAATAATATATATATAGTAATAATGTAAATAATAATAATGTTATAATGTGTATAATAATAAATGTAGTAAAATAAATAATAATAAATATAATAAATAATGTAAAAATAAATATATAATATAATAATAAATATATTATAAATAATAAAAATATGTAAATAATAAAATAAATATGTATAAAATATAATAAATGTGAGTCATACGTAAATAATAGTAAAAATATGTAAATGTAAATATGCATTTTAAATAATATTTAAAAAATAATAAATATCATCAAAAATATTTAAAAATAGTAAGTAATGTAAAAAATGTTTAAAAATAATCAATATTAAGTAAATATGTTAATGTAAATAATAGTAATGTGTTTAAAAAAATAATAGTAAGTAATATCATGTTTAATAATATTAAGTAATAAATATGTTATAATAATAAATAAAATATGTTTGTATCATATGTGATAAATAAAAAAATAAAAATATGTAATAAGTAATAGTAACCAATAGTAAAAATATGTCAATATAAATAATAATAAATAAATAAAAAAATATGTATTAAATAATAATAAATGTAATAATAAAAAGTAAATAATATATAAGTAAAAATATAAATGTCGTAAATAATATTAAATAAAAAGTAATAGTAAAGTAATAATCGTAATAATAAATAAAGTAATAATAATCATCATAATAAATATAAGCCAATAAATAATAATAAATATATCGTCATCATTAATAAATAAGTAATAAATGTCGCTAATCCGTCTCATCATCATCATCGTCAATGCAAAAATATTAGATATCATCATCAATCGTCATTACTATATCATCGTATAATAATAAATTTTCATCATCAGTATCGTAAAATTAGTAATCTAATAATGTAATCCTTAAAGTCATCTCGTGAGGCCTGGGATCTAAGCAATCTACACCTAAACAGAATACAACAAAGCAACCCCCCTCTGGAGACCAACCATCCCGCTGTAATACATAAAAGTAATAATGGTCAAATCTAAATCCGTAAACTCTGTGTCTCTCTCCTCTTCTCTTCAAATCTCATTTTATAGTGATGCAATGGAAAGTAATATTCTCCTAAAGTAATAAGCATCATCTAAAATAAATATGTAAGTAAATAATGTTATAGTAAAATAATAGTAATAATAAATATAATAAATAATATATATAATATAATAATAGTAAATGATAAGTATATTAAATAATAGTAAGTAAATATATTAAATAGTAATATAATAAATAATATTTAAAAATATAATAAATATTAAATGACAATAATAATAATAGTATATAATATATCATAATAGTAAATATAATATATAGTAAATAATATGTAAATAAATATGTAAATAATATATGTATGTTAAATAAGTAAAATATGTTAAAAATATAATAATAAATAGTAATATGTAAATAATATAATAAAATATAATATGTAAATATAATATGTTGTAATAAATAAATATGTTAAATAATATTAAATATGGCATATATGTAATAATGTAGTAAAAATAAATATGTAAAATATATATGTAAAGTAAAAATATGTAAATATGTAAATAATAAATGAAAAATGTATATATGTTAAAAATAGTAAATAATAGTAATAATGTAAATATATAATGTAATAAATATGTGTTAATAATAATAAATGTAGTAGTAATAATATTAAAATATGTAAGTAAAAAATAATGTAAATAATAATAGTAATGTTTATATAATAAATATGTTAAATATGTAAATATATGTTTAAATAATAATAGTAAATATGTTTAATAAATAATATGTTAAGTAAATATGTTTTAAATAATATGTAAGTATGTGTAAATAAAAATGTAATAATGTTTAAAAATAATAGTAATAATAATAAATATGTAAATAAAGTAATGTAGTAAATAATAAATAAATAAAATATTGTAAATATGTTAATATAGTAAATATGTGTAATAGTAAGTAAATGATAATGGTAATAAATGTGTAATAATGTAAAATGTGTAATGGCATAATAAATGAATGTTTAAGTGATAATGACAAATGTAAATGGAACAATATGTAAATAAATAGATAAATATGTAAATAAAATATGTGTATGTGTCGTAAATAATAATATGTATAATAAATATTTCGTCATCTTGTGCAATATGTATAATAATAATAAATATAATAAATATGTGCATAAAAATAAATAAAAAAATAACCAAATAATATGTGTAAATAAGCCAAACATGTGTCATAAAAATAACCCATATATAAATATATTATATGTAAATATATTATATATAATAATAAAAATAACATGTATAATATATAATATATGTAAATATAAACATGTATATATAAACATATGCATTTATAAATAATATGTCATAATAAGCCATAAATAAATGAATGTATATAATAAAATATATAATATGTATATACTCCTCCTCTCTCCCTCCTCTCCCTCCTCCTCTCTCCTCTCCCTCCTTCTCTCTCTCCTCCTCTCTTTCTCCTCTCTCCTCTCTCTTTCTCCTCTCTCCTCTCTTTCTCTCTCTCCTCTCTTTCCTCTCTCCTCTCCCTCCTCCTCCCTCCTTGTCTCTCTCCTCCTCCCTCCTTCTCTCTCTCCTCCTCTCTTTCTCCTCTCTCTTTCTCCCTTCTCCTCTCTTTCTCCTCTCCCTCCTCCTCCTCCTCCCTCCTTGTCTCTCCTCCTCCCTCATCTTTGATAGGAAGTGTCATGATCCATAATTATGAGGCAGAGGTCTGGATGAAGAAGGCTGTACACCTGTTCAACTCTCCCCTCATCTCCCTCTCGCCACCTCTCCTCTCTTCTTTATCTTTGAAGCCCCTTCTCTCCCTCGTCTATGTCCCAAATCTCACACACATACACCCACTTCAAATGGTGCTCAATAATGTAGTGATTGTGTTCTGTCTGAATGGGCGATAATGGGACATATTCTTTCATGTTCTGTCGCTCTCTCTGTTTCTCTTTCTCTCTTTCTCTCCTTTCTCTCTTTCTTTCTCTCTCTTTCTATAACTATCTCTCTTTCTCTCTCTTTCATTTCAACAGCAACTTTCATTCTTTCATCTGAACTTTTCAACTTATATGTTCTCTGTTTCAACTTTCTCTGTTTCAACTCTGTTTCTTTCTTTCTCTGTTTCTCTCCTTTCTCTGTTTCTCTCCTTTCTCTGTTTCTCTCCTTTCTCTGTTTCTCTCCTTTCTCTGTTTCTCTCCTTTCTCTGTTTCTCTCCTTTCTCTAAATTGCCTCTCAATAATGTAGTGATTGCAGAGATGGAGTTGTTTGTGTTCTGATTGAATGGGAGGATAATGGGCCATATTCTTAACATGTTCTGTCGCTCTCTCTCTTTCTCTCTCTATCTCTTTCTCTATATCTTTCTCTCTCTATGTATCTTTCTCTCTCTCTATCTAACATATCTAACATATATAACTCTCTCTATATCTCTATATATATATCTATATCTTTCTCTCTGTCTCTTTATATAACTCTCTCTCTCTTTCTCTCTCTGTCTCTTTCTCTCTCTCTCTATCTATCTCTCTCTCTCTCTTCCTCTGTCTCTCTCTGTCTCTCTCTCTCTCTATATCCTCTGTCTCTCTCTCTGTCTGTCTCTCTCTCTCTCTCTCTCTCTCT
>NW_026277990.1:0-20935 GCF_023373465.1 Oncorhynchus keta | reverse complement strand
TTGCTGTTTGTTTAGTGTTTTCCAATTTTCCCAGAAGTGGTAAGTGGATTGAGCTGATTTCTGATGTTTTTTTGTTCCTTCTTATGCTCCAGTTTCTGGGTTTCTCTATGTTTTTTGGTTGGCTAGGTTTCTCAATTTCTTTCTATTTTGCATTCTTCATCAAACCGTTTGTGATTGTTGTTCATTTTCTTAGGTTTTCTGTTTACATTGTTTAGATTTGATAGGAACTGAGTTCAAATATACTGTTTAGGTTTTTACTGCTAAGATGCACAAAACTATTACAGTGAAACATTTTGTCCAGGAAGATGTCTAAAAGGGATTGAATTTGTTGTTGCCAAATTGTTTTTGGTAGGTTTCCACACTACTTTCCCTTGCATCTATAGCATTTTTAATATTATGCAGTTTCTTTGGCTTTGATGCCTCATGATTGATTATTTTCTGTTTAAGTAGACTGTGATTTTGCTGTGATCTGATAGGGGTGTCAGTGAGCTGACTGTGAACGCTCTGAGAGACGCTGAGTTGAGGTCAGTGATACAGTAGTCTACAGTACTACTGTCAAGAGATGAGCTATAGGTGTACCTACCGTAGGAGTCCCCTCGAAGCCTTCCATTGACTATGTACATACCCAGGATGTAACAGAGCTATAGGTGTACCTACCACAGGAGTCCCCTAGAAGCCTACCATTGACTATGTACAGACCCAGCGTGTGACAGAGCTGTAGGGGTACCTACCGTAGGAGTCCCCTAGAAGCCTTCCATTGACTATGTACATACCCAGGATGTAACAGAGCTATAGGTGTACCTACCACAGGAGTCCCCTCGAAGCCTACCATTGACTATGTACATACCCAGGATGTAACAGTGCTATAGGTGTACCTACCGTAGGAGTCCCCTCGAAGCCTACCATTGACTATGTACATACCCAGGATGTAACAGAGCTGCAGGAGTTGTGACCTGTTATTGTTGGTTATGTTGTCATAGTTGTGTCTAGGGGGCCTATGTGGGAGGGAATGCTGTCACCTGCAGGCAGGTGTTTGTCCCCACTGTGTGCTGAGGGTGTCAGGTTCTTGTCCAGTTCTGGCATTCAGATCTCCACAGACTAGTACATGTCCCTGTGCCTGGAAATTATTGATCTCCCACTCTAGGATGGAGAAGCTGTCTTCATTAAATTATGGGGATTCTAGTGGGGGATATAGGTAGCACACAGGAGGACATTTTTCTCTGTTGAGATAAATTCCTTTTTAATTCATAGCCAAATGTAAAAAATGTTTCTGTTTTGATTAATTTATTAGAGTGAGTTAGGTCTGCTCTATACAAATCAGCATACCCCCTGAGTCTCTTCCCTGTTTCACACCTGGTAGTTTGGTGGATGGGACTACCAGCTAGAGGGTAATCTCTCTCATTCTCCATCTCTTTCTCTCTCTCTCTCTCTCTCTCTCTCTCTCTCTCTCTCTCTCTCTCTCTCTCTCTCTCTCTCTCTCTCTCTCTCTCTCTCTCTCTCTCTCTCCCCCATCTCTTTCTCCTCTCTCTTCTTGTACAGTATATCAGTCAGGTTTTGCAGCATGCTGTTTAAACCACGAATACAGTCTGTTTATAGTGCTTCTCAACACATACACACAAACACACACATACACACACACACACTGACCTCATGCTGTTAAAATGCTGTTTTATGCTTGTTAAATAAAACATTTAAACTTGCTTTGCCAAGGTTCACAGAGGACATGTAGTGAAACACATCCAAGTCACGGGAATGAACCCTGCTTCATCTTGTTTATTTATCAGAATGTTCTTCTAGTAAAGAAAGACAGAAAGACTTAAATGCGCTCCCAATTACCACCTTTATCCACAAGGTCTCGACTCATTTAAATTGAACAAAAGTTCCTTGATCTTTGGGATTATAATGACTTCCTTCTAACCCTGACTTGATTATACTTCATTGATGTTTCTGATTGACTTGTTGAATTGAGGAATGTAATTAGGTGAAGGGTAAAAAAGACACAGGGTGTTTCTCTATAATGCTACCGTGCTCCACACTCTCATGCTCAGTGGGTTCTCTGAGGACCTTCTCTTGAGGTATGTTCTTGTGAGGACGAGAGTGTGGAGAACACACGAAAACATTCCATTTCAGCAGCACTCTCCCTCTCTACTGTATTACATCATGCTACACTTCCCCTCTCTACTGTATTACATCATGCTACACTTCCCCTCTCTGCTACTGTATTACATCAGGCTACACTCCCCCTCTCTACTGTATTACATCATGCTACACTTCCCCTCTCTACTGTATTACATCATGCTACACTTCCCCATTCACTGACCTTTTTTTATTCGGCAAGGAAAATAGAGACGAAACAAGATACACACAAAGCAAAACTTTTACTTCATAACTTTCAGCGAGCTATATATTAATCAGAATAATCTGCTAGCCAGCTAGTTAAACAGGCAAGGATGGACAGCTAGCTATATATTAATCAGAATAATATAGCTAGCCAGCTAGTTAACCTGTTACTCCTACCCCCTACTTTTTCGAACATTCTGTTAAAAATCTAGCTAGCTAGCCAGCTAGTTAAACAGGCAAAGATGGTCAGCTAGTTAAATGTTAATCAGAATAATCTAGCTAGCCAGCTAGTTAAACAGGCAAAGATGGTCAGCTAGCTAAATGTTAATCAGAATAATCTAGCTAGCCAGCTAGTTAAACAGGCAAAAAGGACCTAAAACTAATGTTATGCAAGGTAGATGTACATTTCTTCGTGGGTAGCTCATATCAATTCTTATTGGCTAGCTAGCTAGACATATTGACTTACTATGGACTTACCCATTTACTGAACTTTCTTCCAGCCAGGAAAATGGCAATAGAGACAAAACAAGATATACAAATATTTTACTTCTGTAACTTTCTAATGTAGATGTAGATGTGAATCGTAATAATGTAGCTAACCAGATAGGTTAACAGGCAAAAATATCCTAGAACAAATGGGTAGATTCAATAATGGCACCGGAGGATGGCTTCTGTTTACAAATTGTGCGTGTGATTTTGCATTGTTTGTAACTTATTTTGTACATAATGTTGCTGCTACCGTCTCTTACGACCAAACACAGCTTCTGGATGTCAGAACAGCGATTACTCACCTGAAACTGGACAAAGATTTTTCTTTAATGAGTCCGATGCGAAGGATATACTGCTTCCCCCGAGACCAGGCCCAAATCCTCTTCATTCGCGTGACAAAAAGACAGAAATATAGGGTCTGAGATCAGGTGCCTTGTGAGAATTTGTCGGCGAGTGGGTAACCGTCCTCTACCGTCCATTCTATTGGCCAACGTGCAATCACTGGAGAATAAACTGGATGATCTCCGTTTGAGACTCTCCTACCAACGGGACATTAAAAACTGTAATGTCTTATGATTCACGAGTCGTGGCTGAACGACAACACGGATAATATACAATTGGCTGAGTTTTCCGTGCATCGGCAGGACAGAACAGCTACATCTTGTAAGATGAGTTGTCGAGTTGTGTGTCTATTTGAGGTATTGCTTGCCTGAGGTAGAATACCTCAAGGTAAGCTGTAGACTACACTATCTACTGAAAGAGTTTTCAGCTATATTTTCGTAGCTGTCTATTTACCACCACAGACTAATGCTGGCCCTACGACCGCACTCAATGAGCTGTATAAGGCCACTAAGCAAACAAGACAATGCTCACCCAGAAGCGGCGCTCCTAGTGGCCGGGGACTTTAATGCAGGGAACAAATTCTGTTCTACCAGCAGGTCACATGTGCAACTAGAGGAGGAAAAAACTATAGACCTTTTACTCTTACCTTTTCTCCACACAGAGACCCATACAAGACTCTCCCCTCGCCCTCCATTGGGTAAATCTGACCATAATTCTATCCTCCTGGTTCCTGATTACACACAAAAACTAAAGCAGGAAGTAGCAGTGACTCGCTCAATACGGAAGGGGTCAGATGACGCGGATGCTACGCTACAGGACTGTTTTGCAGCACAGACTGGAATATGTTCTCTGATTCATCCAATGGCATTGAGGAGTAAATATACCACCTCAGTCATCGGCTTCATCAATAAGGGGCTTGTCACACCCCCTGATCTGTTTCACCTGTCTTTGTCTCCACCCCTCTCCAGGTGTCACCCATCTTCCCCATTATCGCCAGTGTATTTAAACCTGCGTTCTCTGTTTGTTTTGTTTTGTTCGTCAAGCCAGAGCCCCCCTTGCTCCTGTCTGTTTCTAGTTCCTGTTTTCTAGTTTTCCAGGTTTTGACCATTCTGCCTGCCCTGACCCTGCCCCTGACCCTGACCCTGACCCTGCCTGCCGTTTCTGTACCTTGTCATTCTGTACGTTATAGACTCTGATCTGGATTACTGACCTCTGCCTGCCCAGACCCTGAGACTGCCTGCTGTTCTGTCGTTATGGACTCTGATCTGGATTACTGACCTCTGCCTGTCCAGACCCGAGACTGCCTGCTGTTCTGTACGTTATGGACTCTGATCTGAAATACTGACCTCTGCCTGTCCAGACCCCGAGACTGCCTGCTGTTCTGTACGTTATAGACTCTGATCTGGAATACTGACCTCTGCCTGCCCAGACCCTGAGACTGCCTGCTGTTCTGTACGTTATAGACTCTGATCTGGAATACTGACCTCTGCCTGTCCAGACCATGAGCCTGTCTGCTGTTCTGTACGTTATAGACTCTGATCTGGAATACTGACCTCTGCCTGTCCAGACCCTGAGCCTGTCTGCTGTTCTGTACGTTATAGACTCTGATCTGGAATACTGACCTCTGCCTGTCCAGACCATGAGCCTGTCTGCTGTTCTGTACGTTATAGACTCTGATCTGGAATACTGACCTCTGCCTGTCCAGACCATGAGCCTGTCTGCTGTTCTGTTCGTTATAGACTCTGATCTGGAATACTGACCTCTGCCTGTCCAGACCCTGAGCCTGCCTGCTGTTCTGTACGTTATAGACTCTGATCTGGAATACTGACCTCTGCCTGTCCAGACCCCGAGACTGCCTGCTGTTCTGTACGTTATAGACTCTGATCTGGAATACTGACCTCTGCCTGTCCAGACCATGAGCCTGTCTGCTGTTCTGTACGTTATAGACTCTGATCTGGAATACTGACCTCTGCCTGTCCAGACCCTGAGCCTGTCTGCTGTTCTGTACGTTATAGACTCTGATCTGGAATACTGACCTCTGCCTGTCCAGACCATGAGCCTGTCTGCTGTTCTGTACGTTATAGACTCTGATCTGGAATACTGACCTCTGCCTGTCCAGACCATGAGCCTGTCTGCTGTTCTGTACGTTATAGACTCTGATCTGGAATACTGACCTCTGCCTGTCCAGACCCTGAGCCTGCCTGCTGTTCTGTACGTTATGGACTCTGATCTGGAATACTGACCTCTGCCTGTCCAGACCCCTAGACTGCCTGCTGTTCTGTACGTTATAGACTCTGATCTGGAATACTGACCTCTGCCTGTCCAGACCCTGAGACTGCCTGCTGTTCTGTACGTTATGGACTCTGATCTGGAATACTGACCTCTGCCTGTCCAGACCCTGAGACTGCCAGCTGTTCTGTACGTTATAGACTCTGATCTGGAATACTGACCTCTGCCTGTCCAGACCCTGAGACTGCCTGTTGTTCTGTAAGTTATGGACTCTGATCTGGATTACTGACCTCTGCCTGTCCAGACCCTGAGCCTGCCTGCTGTTCTGTACGTTATAGACTCTGATCTGGAATACTGACCTCTGCCTGTCCAGACCCCGAGACTGCCTGCTGTTCTGTACGTTATAGACTCTGATCTGGAATACTGACCTCTGCCTGTCCAGACCATGAGCCTGTCTGCTGTTCTGTACGTTATAGACTCTGATCTGGAATACTGACCTCTGCCTGTCCAGACCCTGAGCCTGTCTGCTGTTCTGTACGTTATAGACTCTGATCTGGAATACTGACCTCTGCCTGTCCAGACCATGAGCCTGTCTGCTGTTCTGTACGTTATAGACTCTGATCTGGAATACTGACCTCTGCCTGTCCAGACCATGAGCCTGTCTGCTGTTCTGTACGTTATAGACTCTGATCTGGAATACTGACCTCTGCCTGTCCAGACCCTGAGCCTGCCTGCTGTTCTGTACGTTATGGACTCTGATCTGGAATACTGACCTCTGCCTGTCCAGACCCCTAGACTGCCTGCTGTTCTGTACGTTATAGACTCTGATCTGGAATACTGACCTCTGCCTGTCCAGACCCTGAGACTGCCTGCTGTTCTGTACGTTATGGACTCTGATCTGGAATACTGACCTCTGCCTGTCCAGACCCTGAGACTGCCAGCTGTTCTGTACGTTATAGACTCTGATCTGGAATACTGACCTCTGCCTGTCCAGACCCTGAGACTGCCTGTTGTTCTGTACGTTATAGACTCTGATCTGGAATACTGACTTCTGCCTGCCCTTGACCCGTCGTTTTGCCTGCCCCTTGTTCTAGTAAAACACTTTTGTTACTTCGACATTGTCTGCATCAGGTCTTCCTGAAACGTGATATGCCTAAAGTGTGCAAAGCTGTCATCAAGGCAAAGGGTGGCTACTTTGAAGAATCTCAAATATAAAATATATTGTATTTGTTTAACACTTTTTTTTAGTTTACTAAATGATTCCATATGTTTTATTTCATGGTTTTGATGTCTTCGCTATTATTCTACAATGTAGAAAATAGTAAAAAATGAAATATTAAGAAAAACCCTAGAATGAATAGGTGTGTCCAAACGTCTGACTGTTCCTAAATGTCTCCCTCTTTCTCTCTCCGTAATCCCCTACCTTTCACATGAGCAGAGTGTTCCGTGATGTGATTTTGTCCACTAACCCATTCTCCATGGGGCTTTCAAGCATTAGACCCTACTTGTGTGTGGTCTCTTTGTGCCACCCCCTGCAACTCACTTCTAAAATGTCCACATTGTTCAGCTTCAGAGGCAGCCAGTCTGTTCTAATTACTTTTAGGGTCTGTGTCCCAGATGGAACCCTATTCCTTACATAGCTGCACTACTTTTGTTTAGGGCCATGAGGGAATAGAATGCCATTCGGGACAAAGCCTAACTGGTCGAATGTAGTTCACGGAATCGGGAATTAGGGTGCAGTCTGTTTGATCACAGGGACTACTGCAGTCTGTTTGATCACAGGGACTACTGCAGTCTGTTTGATCACAGGGACTACTGCAGTCTGTTTGATCACAGGGACTACTGCAGTCTGTTGTGTCAGTCTGTTTGATCACAGTGACTACTGCAGTCTGTTTGATCACAGGGACTACTGCAGTCTGTTTGATCACAGGGACTACTGCAGTCTGTTTGATCACAGGGACTACTGCAGTCTGTTTGATCACAGGGACTACTGCAGTCTGTTGTGTCAGTCTGTTTGATCACAGTGACTACTGCAGTCTGTTTGATCACAGGGACTACTGCAGTCTGTTTGATCACAGGGACTACTGCAGTCTGTTGTGTCAGTCTGTTTGATCACAGTGACTACTGCAGTCTGTTTGATCACAGGGACTACTGCAGTCTGTTTGATCACAGGGACTACTGCAGTCTGTTTGATCACAGGGACTACTGCAGTCTGTTTGATCACAGGGACTACTGCAGTCTGTTTGATCACAGGGACTACTGCAGTCTGTTGTGTCAGTCTGTTTGATCACAGTGACTACTGCAGTCTGTTTGATCACAGGGACTACTGCAGTCTGTTGTGTCAGTCTGTTTGATCACAGTGACTACTGCAGTCTGTTTGATCACAGGGACTACTGCAGTCTGTTTGATCACAGGGACTACTGCAGTCTGTTTGATCACAGGGACTACTGCAGTCTATTGTGTCAGTCTGTTTGATCACAGGGACTACTGCAGTCTGTTTGATCACAGGGACTACTGCAGTCTGTTGTGTCAGTCTGTTTGATCACAGTGACTACTGCAGTCTGTTTGATCACAGGGACTACTGCAGTCTGTTTGATCACAGGGACTACTGCAGTCTGTTTGATCACAGTGACTACTGCAGTCTGTTTGATCACAGGGACTACTGCAGTCTGTTTGATCACAGGGACTACTGCAGTCTGTTTGATCACAGGGACTACTGCAGTCTGTTTGATCACAGGGACTACTGCAGTCTGTTTGATCACAGGGACTACTGCAGTCTGTTTGATCACAGGGACTACTGCAGTCTGTTTGATCACAGGGACTACTGCAGTCTGTTTGATCACAGGGACTACTGCAGTCTATTGTGTCAGTCTGTTTGATCACAGGGACTACTGCAGTCTGTTTGATCACAGGGACTACTGCAGTCTGTTTGATCACAGGGACTACTGCAGTCTGTTTCAGTCTGTTTGATCACAGGGACTACTGCAGTCTATTGTGTCAGTCTGTTTGATCACAGTGACTACTGCAGTCTACTGTGTCAGTCTGTTTGATCACAGGGACTACTGCAGTCTATTGTGTCAGTCTGTTTGATCACAGTGACTACTGCAGTCTGTTTGATCACAGGGACTACTGCAGTCTGTTGTGTCAGTCTGTTTGATCACAGTGACTACTGCAGTCTGTTTGATCACAGGGACTACTGCAGTCTGTTGTGTCAGTCTGTTTGATCACAGGGACTACTGCAGTCTGTTGTGTCAGTCTGTTTGATCACAGTGACTACTGCAGTCTATTGTGTCAGTCTGTTTGATCACAGTGACTACTGCAGTCTATTGTGTCAGTCTGTTTGATCACAGTGACTACTGCAGTCTATTGTGTCAGTCTGTTTGATCACAGTGACTACTGCAGTCTATTGTGTCAGTCTGTTTGATCACAGGGACTACTGCAGTCTATTGTGTCAGTCTGTTTGATCACAGTGACTACTGCAGTCTGTTTCAGTCTGTTTGATCACAGTGACTACTGCAGTCTATTGTGTCAGTCTGTTTTGATCACAGTGACTACTGCAGTCTACTGTGTCAGTCTGTTTGATCACAGTGACTACTGCAGTCTACTGTGTCAGTCTGTTTGATCACAGTGACTACTGCAGTCTGTTTGATCACAGGGACTACTGCAGTCTGTTTCAGTCTGTTTGATCACAGTGACTACTGCAGTCTATTGTGTCAGTCTGTTTGATCACAGGGACTACTGCAGTCTGTTGTGTCAGTCTGTTTGATCACAGTGACTACTGCAGTCTGTTGTGTCAGTCTGTTTGATCACAGTGACTACTGCAGTCTATTGTGTCAGTCTGTTTGATCACAGTGACTACTGCAGTCTATTGTGTCAGTCTGTTTGATCACAGGGACTACTGCAGTCTACTGTGTCAGTCTGTTTGATCACAGGGACTACTGCAGTCTGTTTCAGTCTGTTTGATCACAGTGACTACTGCAGTCTATTGTGTCAGTCTGTTTGATCACAGTGACTACTGCAGTCTATTGTGTCAGTCTGTTTGATCACAGTGACTACTGCAGTCTACTGTGTCAGTCTGTTTGCTCACAGGGACTACTGCAGTCTGTTTCAGTCTGTTTGCTCACAGTGACTACTGCAGTCTGTTTCAGTCTGTTTGCTCACAGTGACTACTGCAGTCTATTGTGTCAGTCTGTTTGATCACAGTGACTACTGCAGTCTACTGTTTCAGTCTGTTTGCTCACAGGGACTACTGCAGTCTGTTTCAGTCTGTTTGCTCACAGTGACTACTGCAGTCTGTTTCAGTCTGTTTGCTCACAGTGACTACTGCAGTCTATTGTGTCAGTCTGTTTGATCACAGTGACTACTGCAGTCTGTTTCAGTCTGTTTGCTCACAGGGACTACTGCAGTAGGAGGGCCAGAGATAGGGTCACAATTAAGGGTATGGTTAAAACTAGCGTAATGAAAAATAGGATTTTCAATGGGATTCTGTTTTCGAGAGAGAGAAAGAATTTTAAGTTAAACAGAGTTGACTGGAGCGATCTGAAAGCACATCTAAAGAAAGAACAGTTTTCTATAGGAAAAGGTTCCGTTTAATTTATTAATTCGACCATTTAAAAAAAAAAAGCACATAAAACTTGAAAAAGCCGTACATGCACATGACATAAATCATAGAGGATAAAACACAATGAAGTCTGGGACTTATTTCCATTGCGGTCTTCTTGAGACAAGATGGCTGGACAAGATGGAACACAGTATGGCAGGAAATAATAAAACAAAAACAGAGAAGAAAACCTCTATCACATCAAAAACAGAGAAGAAGAACATCTATCACATCAAAAACAGAGAAGAAGAACCTCTATCTCATCAAAAACAGAGAAGAAGAACATCTATCACATCAAAAACAGAGAAGAAGAACATCTATCTCATCAAAAACAGAGAAGAAGAACATCTATCTCATCAACAACAGAGAAGAAGAACATCTATCACATCAAAAACAGAGAAGAAGAACCTCTATCTCATCAAAAACAGAGAAGAAGAACATCTATCTCATCAACAACAGAGAAGAAGAACATCTATCTCATCAAAAACAGAGAAGAAGAACATCTATGTCATCAAAAACAGAGAAGAAGAACATCTATCTCATCAAAAACAGAGAAGAAGAACCTCTATCTCATCAAAAACAGAGAAGAAGAACATCTATCTCATCAAAAACAGAGAAGAAGAACATCTATCACATCAAAAACAGAGAAGAAGAACATCTATCACATCAAAACAGAGAAGAAGAACATATATCTCATCAAAAACAGAGAAGAAGAACATCTATCACATCAAAAACAGAGAAGAAGAACATCTATCTCATCAAAAACAGAGAAGAAGAACATCTATCACATCAAAAACAGAGAAGAAGAACATCTATCTCATCAAAAACAGAGACGAAGAACATCTATCTCATCAAAAACAGAGAAGAAGAACATCTATCACATCAAAAACAGAGAAGAAGAACATCTATCTCATCAAAAACAGAGAAGAAGAACATCTATCACATCAAAAACAGAGAAGAAGAACCTCTATCTCATCAAAAACAGAGAAGAAGAACATCTATCACATCAAAAACAGAGAAGAAGAACATCTATCACATCAAAAACAGAGAAGAAGAAACTCTATCACATCAAAAACAGAGAAGAAGAACATCTATCTCATCAAAAACAGAGAAGAAGAACATCTATCTCATCAAAAACAGAGAAGAAGAACATCTATCACATCAAAAACAGAGAAGAAGAACCTCTATCACATCAAAAACAGAGAAGAAGAACATCTATCTCATCAAAAACAGAGAAGAAGAACATCTATCTAATCAAAAACAGAGAAGAAGAACCTCTATCTCATCAAAAACAGAGAAGAAGAACATATATCACATCAAAAACAGAGAAGAAGAACATCTATCTCATCAAAAACAGAGAAGAAGAACATCTATCACATCAAAAACAGAGAAGAAGAACCTCTATCTCATCAAAAACAGAGAAGAAGAACCTCTATCACATCAAAAACAGAGAAGAAGAACATCTATCACATCAAAAACAGAGAAGAAGAACATCTATCTCATCAAAAACAGAGAAGAAGAACCTCTATCACATCAAAAACAGAGAAGAAGAACATCTATGTCATCAAAAACAGAGAAGAAGAACATCTATCACATCAAAAACAGAGAAGAAGAACATATATCTCATCAAAAACAGAGAAGAAGAACATCTATCACATCAAAAACAGAGAAGAAGAACATCTATCTCATCAAAAACAGAGAAGAAGAACATCTATCACATCAAAAACAGAGAAGAAGAACATCTATCTCATCAAAAACAGAGACGAAGAACATCTATCTCATCAAAAACAGAGAAGAAGAACATCTATCACATCAAAAACAGAGAAGAAGAACATCTATCTCATCAAAAACAGAGAAGAAGAACATCTATCACATCAAAAACAGAGAAGAAGAACATCTATCACATCAAAAACAGAGAAGAAGAACCTCTATCTCATCAAAAACAGAGAAGAAGAACATCTATCACATCAAAAACAGAGAAGAAGAACATCTATCACATCAAAAACAGAGAAGAAGAACCTCTATCACATCAAAAACAGAGAAGAAGAACATCTATCTCATCAAAAACAGAGAAGAAGAACATCTATCTCATCAAAAACAGAGAAGAAGAACATCTATCACATCAAAAACAGAGAAGAAGAACCTCTCATCAAAAACAGAGAAGAAGAACATCTATCTCATCAAAAACAGAGAAGAAGAACATCTATCACATCAAAAACAGAGAAGAAGAACCTCTATCACATCAAAAACAGAGAAGAAGAACATCTATCTCATCAAAAACAGAGAAGAAGAACATCTATCTCATCAAAAACAGAGAAGAAGAACCTCTATCTCATCAAAAACAGAGAAGAAGAACATCTATCACATCAAAAACAGAGAAGAAGAACATCTATCTCATCAAAAACAGAGAAGAAGAACATCATCAAAACAGAGAAGAAGAACATCTATCTCATCAAAAACAGAGAAGAAGAACATCTATCTCATCAAAAACAGAGAAGAAGAACATCTATCACATCAAAAACAGAGAAGAAGAACATCTATCTCATCAAAAACAGAGAAGAAGAACATCTATCACATCAAAAACAGAAAGAAGAACCTCTATCTCATCAAAAACAGAGAAGAAGAACATCTATCACATCAAAAACAGAAGAAGAACATCTATCACATCAAAACAGAGAAGAAGAACCTCTATCAATCAAAAACAGAGAAGAAGAACATCTATCTCATCAAAAACAGAGAAGAAGAACATCTATCTCATCAAAAACAGAGAAGAAGAACATCTATCTTCATCAAAAACAGAGAAGAAGAACATCTATCTCATCAAAAACAGAGAAGAAGAACATCTATCTCATCAAAAACAGAGAAGAAGAACCTCTATCTCATCAAAAACAGAGAAGAAGAACATATATCACATCAAAAACAGAGAAGAAGAACATCTATCTCATCAAAAACAGAGAAGAAGAACATATATCACATCAAAAACAGAGAAAGAAGAACATCTATCTCATCAAAAACAGAGAAGAAGAACATCTATCACATCAAAAACAGAGAAGAAGAACATCTATCACATCAAAAACAGAGAAGAAGAACATCTATCACATCAAAACAGAGAAGAAGAACCTCTATCACATCAAAAACAGAGAAGAAGAACATCTATGTCATCAAAAACAGAGAAGAAGAACATCTATCACATCAAAAACAGAGAAGAAGAACATCTATCTCATCAAAAACAGAGAAGAAGAACATCTATCACATCAAAAACAGAGAAGAAGAACATCTATCTCATCAAAAACAGAGACGAAGAACATCTATCTCATCAAAAACAGAGAAGAAGAACATCTATCACATCAAAAACAGAGAAGAAGAACATCTATCTCATCAAAAACAGAGAAGAAGAACATCTATCACATCAAAAACAGAGAAGAAGAAGAAAGAAGAACATCTATCTCATCAAAAACAGAGAAGAAGAACATCTATCACATCAAAAACAGAGAAGAAGAACATCTATCACATCAAAAACAGAGAAGAAGAACATCTATCTCATCAAAAACAGAGAAGAAGAACATCTATCATCATCAAAAAACAGAGAAGAAGAAAGAAGAACATCTATCTCATCTATCAGATCAAAAACAGAGAAGAAGAAACATCTTATTCATCAAAAACAGAAGAAGAACATCTATCACATCAAAAACAGAGAAGAAGAACATCTATCTCATCAAAAACAGAGAAGAAGAACATCTATCTCATCAAAAACAGAGAAGAAGAACATCTATCTCATCAAAAACAGAGAAGAAGAACATCTATCTCATCAAAAACAGAGAAGAAGAACATCTATCTCATCAAAAACAGAGAAGAAGAACATCAAAAACAGAGAAGAAGAACATCTATCACATCAAAAACAGAGAAGAAGAACCTCTATCAAAAACATCAAAAACAGAGAAGAAGAACATCTATCTCATCAAAAACAGAGAAGAAGAACATCTATCTCATCAAAAACAGAGAAGAAGAACCTATCACATCAAAAACAGAGAAGAAGAACATGAGAAGAAGAACTATCTCATCAAAAACAGAGAAGAACATCTATCATCACATCAAAAACAGAGAAGAAGAACATCTATCACATCAAAAACAGAGAAGAAGAACATCTATCACATCAAAAACAGAGAAGAAGAACATCTATCTCATCAAAAACAGAGAAGAAGAACATCTATCTCATCAAAAACAGAGAAGAAGAACATCTATCTATCAAAAACATCTAAAAACAGAGAAGAAGAACATCTATCTCATCAAAACAGAGAAGAAGAACATCTATCTCATCAAAAACAGAGAAGAAGAAGAACCTCTATCACATCAAAAACAGAGAAGAAGAACATCTATCTCATCAAAAACAGAGAAGAAGAACCTCTATCTCATCAAAAACAGAGAAGAAGAACATCTATCTCATCAAAACAGAGAAGAAGAACATCTATCTCATCAAAAACAGAGAAGAAGAACATCTATCTCATCAAAAACAGAGAAGAAGAACATCTATCACATCAAAAATAGAGAAGAAGAACATCTAAATCTCATCAAAAACAGAGAAGAAGAACCTCTATCACATCAAAAACAGAGAAGAAGAACATCTATCTCATCAAAAACAGAGAAGAAGAACCCTATCTCATCAAAACAGAGAAGAAGAACATCTATCAAAAACAGAGAAGAAGAACATCTATCACATCAAAAACAGAGAAGAAGAACATCTATCTCATCAAAAACAGAGAGAAGAAGAACATCTATCATCAAAACAGAGAAGAAGAACATCTCATCAAAAACAGAGAAGAAGAACATCTATCACATCAAAAACAGAGAAGAAGAACATCTATCTCATCAAAAACAGAGAAGAAGAACATCTATCTCATCAAAAACAGAGAAGAAGAACATCTATCATCAAAAACAGAGAAGAAGAACCTCTATCTCATCAAAAACAGAGAAGAAGAACATCTATCACATCAAAAACAGAGAAGAAGAACATCTATCACATCAAAAACAGAGAAGAAGAACCTCTATCTCATCAAAAACAGAGAAGAAGAACATCTATCTCATCAAAAACAGAGAAGAAGAACATCTATCTCAAAAACAGAAGAGAACATCAAAAAAACAGAGAAGAAGAACATCTATCTCATCAAAAACAGAGAAGAAGAACATCTATCACATCAAAAACAGAGAAGAAGAACATCTATCTCATCAAAAACAGAGAAGAAGAACATCTATCTACATCAAAAACAGAGAAGAAGAACATCTATCTCATCAAAACAGAGAAGAAGAACATCTATCTCATCAAAAACAGAGAAGAAGAACATCTATCTCATCAAAAACAGAGAAGAAGAACATCTATCTCATCAAAAACAGAGAAGAAGAACCTCTATCTCATCAAAAACAGAGAAGAAGAACATCTATCTCATCAAAAACAGAGAAGAAGAACATCTATCACATCAAAAACAGAGAAGAAGAACCTCTATCTCATCAAAAACAGAGAAGAAGAACCTCTATCACATCAAAAACAGAGAAGAAGAACATCTATCTCATCAAAAACAGAGAAGAAGAACATCTATCTCATCAAAAACAGAGAAGAAGAACCTCTATCACATCAAAAACAGAGAAGAAGAACATCTATGTCATCAAAAACAGAGAAGAAGAACATCTATGTCATCAAAAACAGAGAAGAAGAACATCTATCAAAAAACAGAGAAGAAGAACATCAAAAAAACAGAGAAGAAGAACATCTATCTCATCAAAAACAGAGAAGAAGAACATCTATCTCATCAAAAACAGAGAAGAAGAACATCTCTCTCATCAAAAACATAGAAGAAGAACATCTATCTCATCAAAAACAGAGAAGAAGAACATCTATCTCATCAAAAACAGAGAAGAAGAACATCTATCACATCAAAAACAGAGAAGAAGAACATCTATCTCATCAAAAACAGAGAAGAAGAACATCTATCTCATCAAAAACAGAGAAGAAGAACATCTCTCTCATCAAAAACATAGAAGAAGAACATCTATCTCATCAAAAACAGAGAAGAAGAACATCTATCTCATCAAAAACAGAGAAGAAGAACATCTATCTCATCAAAAACAGAAGAAGAACATCTATCACATCAAAAAAGAAAGAAGAACACTATCTCATCAAAAACAGAGAAGAAGAACATCTATCTCATCAAAAACAGAGAAGAAGAACATCTATCACATCAAAAACAGAGAAGAAGAACATCTATCACATCAAAAACAGAGAAGAAGAACATCTATCTCATCAAAAACAGAGAAGAAGAACATCTATCAAAAACAGAGAAGAAGAACATCATCAAAAAAAAACAGAGAAGAAGAACATCTATCACATCAAAACAGAGAAGAACCATCAAAAAAACAGAGAAGAAGAACATCTATCTCATCAAAACAGAGAAGAAGAACATCTATCACATCAAAAAAACAGAGAAGAAGAACATCTATCTCATCAAAAACAGAAGAAGAACATCTATCTATCACATCAAAAAAACAGAGAAGAAGAACATCTATCTCATCAAAAACAGAGAAGAAGAACATATCACATCAAAAACAGAGAAGAAGAACATCTATCTCATCAAAAACAGAGAAGAAGAACATCTATCTCATCAAAAACAGAGAAGAAGAACATCTATCACATCAAAAACAGAGAAGAAGAACATCTATCTCATCAAAAACAGAGAAGAAGAACATCTATCTCATCAAAAACAGAGAAGAAGAACATCTATCACATCAAAAACAGAGAAGAAGAACCTCTATCAAACAGAGAAGAAGAACATCATCAAAAAACAGAGAAGAAGAACATCTATCACATCAAAAAACAGAGAAGAAGAACATCTAAAAACAGAGAAGAAGAACATCTATCATCAAAAACAGAGAAGAAGAACATCTATCTCATCAAAAACAGAAAGAAGAACATCTATCACATCAAAAACAGAGAAGAAGAACCTCTATCAATCAAAAACAGAGAAGAAGAACATCTATCTCATCAAAAACAGAGAAGAAGAACATCTATCACATCAAAAACAGAGAAGAAGAACATCTATCTCATCAAAACAGAGAAGAAGAACATCTATCACATCAAAAACAGAGAAGAAGAACATCTATCTCATCAAAAACAGAGAAGAAGAACATCTATCTCATCAAAAACAGAGAAGAAGAACATCCAGAGAAGAAGAATATCTATCTCATCAAAAACAGAGAAGAAGAACATCTATCTCATCAAAAACAGAGAAGAAGAACATCTATCACATCAAAAACAGAGAAGAAGAACATCTATCTCATCAAAAACAGAGAAGAAGAACATCTATCACATCAAAAACAGAGAAGAAGAACATCTATCTCATCAAAAACAGAGAAGAAGAACATCTATCTCATCAAAAACAGAGAAGAAGAACATCTATCACATCAAAACAGAGAAGAAGAACATCTATCTCAAAACACAGAAGAAGAACATCAAAAAAACAGAGAAGAAGAACATCTATCACATCAAAAACAGAGAAGAAGAACATCTATCAAAACATCAATCAAAACAGAGAAGAAGAACATCTATCTCATCAAAAACAGAAGAAGAACATCTATCTCATCAAAAACAGAGAAGAAGAACATCTATCTATCAAAACAGAGAAGAAGAACATCTATCTCATCAAAAACAGAGAAGAAGAACATCTATCACATCAAAAACAGAGAAGAAGAACATCTATCTCATCAAAAACAGAGAAGAAGAACATCTATCTCATCAAAAACAGAGAAGAAGAACATCTATCTCAAAAACAGAAGAATCAAAAAAACAGAGAAGAAGAACATCTATCTCATCAAAAACAGAGAAGAAGAACATCTATCACATCAAAAACAGAGAAGAAGAACATCATCAAAAACAGAGAAGAAGAACATCTCATCAAAAACAGAAAAGAAGAACATATATCACATCAAAAACAGAGAAGAAGAACATCTATCTCATCAAAAAAATATCAGAGAAGAAGAACATCGATCAAAACAGTCATCAAAAAAACAGAGAAGAAGAACATCTATCACATCAAAAACAGAGAAGAAGAACATCTATCACATCAAAAACAGAGAAGAAGAACCTCTATCACATCAAAAACAGAAGAAGAACATCTATCTCATCAAAAACAGAGAAGAAGAACATCTATCTCATCAAAAACAGAGAAGAAGAACATCTATCTCATCAAAAACAGAGAAGAAGAACCTCTATCTCATCAAAAACAGAGAAGAAGAACATCTATCTCATCAAAACAGAGAAGAAGAACATCTATCACATCAAAAACAGAGAAGAAGAAACTCAAAAACAGAGAAGAAGAACCTCTCAAAAACAGAGAAGAACATCTATCATCAAAAACAGAGAAGAAGAACCTCTATCTATCACTATCAAAAACAGAGAAGAAGAACATCTATCTCATCAAAAACAGAAGAAGAAGAACATCTATCTCATCAAAAACAGAGAAGAAGAACATCTATCACATCAAAAACAGAGAAGAAGAACATCTATCTCATCAAAAACAGAGAAGAAGAACATCTATCTCATCAAAACAGAGAAGAAGAACATCTATCTCAAAAACAGAAGAAGAACATCAAAAACAGAGAAGAAGAACATCTATCACATCAAAAACAGAAGAAGAAGAACATCTATCAAAAAACAGAGAAGAAGAACATCTATCACATCAAAAACAGAGAAGAAGAACATCTATCTCATCAAAAACAGAGAAGAAGAACATCTATCTCATCAAAAACAGAGAAGAAGAACATCTATCAAGCATCAAAACAGAGAAGAAGAACCTCTATCACATCAAAAACAGAGAGAAGAACATCTATCTCATCAAAAACAGAGAAGAAGAACATCTATCTCATCAAAAACAGAGAAGAAGAACCTCTATCTCTCATCAAAAACAGAGAAGAAGAACATATATCACATCTATCTCATCAAAAACAGAGAAGAAGAACATCTATCTCATCAAAAACAGAGAAGAACTCATTCATCAAAAACAGAGAAGAAGAACCTCTATCACATCAAAAACAGAGAAGAAGAACATCTATCTCATCAAAAACAGAGAAGAAGAACATCTATCTCATCAAAAACAGAGAAGAAGAACATCTATCACATCAAAAACAGAGAAGAAGAACATCTATCTCATCAAAAACAGAGAAGAAGAACATCTATCACATCAAAAACAGAGAAGAAGAACATCTATCAAAAACAGAGAAGAAGAACATCTATCACATCAAAAACAGAGAAGAACAACTATCTCAAAACAGAGAAGAAGAACCTCACATCAAAAACAGAGAAGAACATCTATCTCATCAAAAACAGAGAAGAAGAACATCTATCTCATCAAAAACAGAGAAGAAGAACATCTATCACATCAAAAACAGAGAAGAAGAACCTCTATCACATCAAAAACAGAGAAGAAGAACATCTATCTCATCAAAAACAGAGAAGAAGAACATCTATCTCATCAAAAACAGAGAAGAAGAACCTCTCATCAAAACAGAGAAGAAGAACATATATCATCAAAAACAGAGAAGAAGAACATCTATCTCATCAGAAACAGAAGAAGAACATATATCACATCAAAAACAGAAAGAACATCTATCTCATCAAAAACAGAGAAGAAGAACATCTATCACATCAAAAACAGAGAAGAAGAACATCTATCTCATCAAAAACAGAGAAGAAGAACATCTATCACATCAAAAACAGAGAAGAAGAACATCTATCACATCAAAAACAGAGAAGAAGAACATCTATCTATCATCAAAAACAGAGAAGAAGAACCTCTATCACATCAAAAACAGAGAAGAAGAACATCTATCTCATCAAAAACAGAGAAGAAGAACATCTATCTCATCAAAAACAGAGAAGAAGAACATCTATCTCATCAAAAACAGAGAAGAAGAAAGAAGAACATCTATCACATCAAAAACAGAGAAGAAGAACATCTATCTCATCAAAAACAGAGAAGAAAGAACATCTATCACATCAAAAACAGAGAAGAAGAACATCTATCAAAACAGAGAAGAAGAACTCATCAAAAAACAGAGAAGAAGAACATCTATCTCAAAACAGAAGAAGAACATCTAAAAAAAACAGAGAAGAAGAACATCTCAAAACAGAAAGAACAACATCACATCAAAAACAGAGAAGAAGAACATCTATCTCATCAAAACAGAGAAGAAGAACATCTATCACATCAAAAACAGAAAGAAGAACATCTATCACATCAAAAACAGAGAAGAAGAACATCTATCTCATCAAAAACAGAGAAGAAGAACATCTATCACATCAAAACAGAGAAGGAAGTGAACAACATCAAAAACAGAGAAGAAGAACATCTATCTCATCAAAAACAGAGAAGAACATCAAAAAAACAGAGAAGAAGAACCTCTATCTCAAAAACAGAGAAGCAGTCAAAAACAGAGAAGAAGAACATCTATCTCTCATCAAAAACAGAGAAGAAGAACATCTATCTCATCAAAAACAGAGAAGAAGAACATCTATCTCATCAAAAACAATAAGAAGAACCTCTATCACATCAAAAACAGAAAGAAGAACATCTATCTCATCAAAAGCAGAGAAGAAGAACATCTATCAAAACAGAGAAGAAGAACCTCAAAAAAAACAGAGAAGAAGAACCTATGTCATATCACATCAAAAACAGAGAAGAAGAACATCTATATCATCAAAAACAGAGTAGAAGAACATCTATCACATCAAAAACAGAGGTGAAACAGCTCATCTCATCAAAAACAGAGAAGAAGAAATATCTATCTCATCAAAAACAGAGAAGAAGAATATTTATCACATCAAAACAGAGAAGAAGAACATATATCTCATCAAAAACAGAGAAGAAGAACATTTATCTCATCAAAACAGAG
>NW_026277989.1:0-2143 GCF_023373465.1 Oncorhynchus keta | reverse complement strand
GGACTACTGTATTTAATTTTCAATACATTTGCTAAAATTTCTTACAAAATGTTTTCACTGTGTCATTATGGAGTATTGTGTGTAAATGGGTGAATCTGTTTATGAATTCAGGCTGTAACACAACAAAATGTGGAATAAGTCAAGGGTTTGAAAACTTTCTGAAGGCACTTGTGGTGCAGGTTGAATCAAAGCACACGGGAGGAGCATATTTGTGTGCAGACTTTTATCCTTTCTGTATTTCTCTACTGTACTCTCCCCATTGAGAATGTAGTGGTATTTCTCTACTGTACTCTCCCATTGAGAATGTAGTGGTATTTATCTACTGTACTCTCCCATTGAGAATGTAGTGGTATTTCTCTACTGTACTCTCCCCATTGAGAATGTAGTGGTATTTCTCTACTGTACTCTCCCCATTGAGAATGTAGTGGTATTTCTCTACTGTACTCTCCCCATTGAGAATGTAGTGGTATTTATCTACTGTACTCTCCCCATTGAGAATGTAGTGGTATTTATCTACTGTACTCTCCCCATTGAGAATGTAGTGGTATTTATCTACTGTACTCTCCCCATTGAGAATGTAGTGGTATTTCTCTACTGTACTCTCCCCATTGAGAATGTAGTGGTATTTATCTACTGTACTCTCCCCATTGAGAATGTAGTGGTATTTCTCTACTGTACTCTCCCCATTGAGAATGTAGTGGTATTTCTCTACTGTACTCTCCCCATTGAGAATGTAGTGGTATTTCTCTACTGTACTCTCCCCATTGAGAATGTAGTGGTATTTCTCTACTGTACTCTCCCCATTGAGAATGTAGTGGTATTTCTCTACTGTACTCTCCCCATTGAGAATGTAGTGGTATTTATCTACTGTACTCTCCCCATTGAGAATGTAGTGGTATTTCTCTACTGTACTCTCCCCATTGAGAATGTAGTGGTATTTCTCTACTGTACTCTCCCCATTGAGAATGTAGTGGTATTTATCTACTGTACTCTCCCCATTGAGAATGTAGTGGTATTTATCTACTGTACTCTCCCCATTGAGAATGTAGTGGTATTTCTCTACTGTACTCTCCCCATTGAGAATGTAGTGGTATTTCTCTACTGTACTCTCCCCATTGAGAATGTAGTGGTATTTCTCTACTGTACTCTCCCCATTGAGAATGTAGTGGTATTTCTCTACTGTACTCTCCCCATTGAGAATGTAGTGGTATTTCTCTACTGTACTCTCCCCATTGAGAATGTAGTGGTATTTCTCTACTGTACTCTCCCCATTGAGAATGTAGTGGTATTTCTCTACTGTACTCTCCCCATTGAGAATGTAGTGGTATTTATCTACTGTACTCTCCCCATTGAGAATGTAGTGGTATTTATCTACTGTACTCTCCCCATTGAGAATGTAGTGGTATTTCTCTACTGTACTCTCCCCATTGAGAATGTAGTGGTATTTATCTACTGTACTCTCCCCATTGAGAATGTAGTGGTATTTCTCTACTGTACTCTCCCCATTGAGAATGTAGTGGTATTTATCTACTGTACTCTCCCCATTGAGAATGTAGTGGTATTTCTCTACTGTACTCTCCCCATTGAGAATGTAGTGGTATTTCTCTACTGTACTCTCCCCATTGAGAATGTAGTGGTATTTCTCTACTGTACTCTCCCCATTGAGAATGTAGTGGTATTTCTCTACTGTACTCTCCCCATTGAGAATGTAGTGGTATTTATCTACTGTACTCTCCCCATTGAGAATGTAGTGGTATTTATCTACTGTACTCTCCCCATTGAGAATGTAGTGGTATTTCTCTACTGTACTCTCCCCATTGAGAATGTAGTGGTATTTCTCTACTGTACTCTCCCCATTGAGAATGTAGTGGTATTTCTCTACTGTACTCTCCCCATTGAGAATGTAGTGGTATTTCTCTACTGTACTCTCCCCATTGAGAATGTAGTGGTATTTCTCTACTGTACTCTCCCCATTGAGAATGTAGTGGTATTTCTCTACTGTACTCTCCCCATTGAGAATGTAGTGGTATTTATCTACTGTACTCTCCCCATTGAGAATGTAGTGGTATTTCTCTACTGTACTCTCCCCATTGAGAATGTAGTGGTATTTATCTACTGTACTCTCCCCATTGAGAATGTAGTG
>NW_026277988.1:0-17508 GCF_023373465.1 Oncorhynchus keta | reverse complement strand
GAGAGAGACATACCACTCCTCACTCTCTCCACAATGTCTGTCTGGGGTTGATCAGAAATGTGCTCCTCCCCCTCCCTCTCTCTCCCCCTCTCTCTCCCTCCCTCCCTCTCTCCCCCTCTCTCACAATGTCTGTCTGGGGTTTGATCAGAAATGTGCTCCTCGCCCTCTCTCTCTATCTTTGAGTATATCCCTCTTCCTCTTTCAATTCAATTTAGGGGCTTTATTGGCATGGGAAACGTATGTTTACATTGTCAACACAAGTGAAATATGAGAAAAAAACTATTGTGGAAATAAACAATAAAACAATACAAAATGTAGACATTACACACACAACATTACATTCCCTCCACTCCAGTCCACCCACCTCAGCCTCAGTCACCCCCAGCCCCTCTAGATCCACCCCCAGCCCCAGTCCACCCCCAGCCCTCTAGTCCCACCCCCCACCCCCTCTACTCTCCAGTCCACCCCCAGCCCCTCTCTCCTCCAGTCCAGTCCACCCCCAGCCCTCTACTCCCTCCAGTCCACCCCCACCCCTCTACTCACTCCAGTCCACACCCAGCCTCTCTACTCCCTCCAGTCCCCCCCCAGCCCCTCTACTCCCTCCAGTCCACCCCCCACCCCTCTCTACTCCTCCAGTCCACCCCCACCCCCTCTACTCACTCCAGTCCACCCCCCAGCCTCTCTACTCCCTCCAGTCCACCCCCAGCCTCTCTACTCCCTCCAGTCCACCCCCCACCCTCTCTACTCCCTCCAGTCCACCCCCACCCTCTCTACTCCCTCCAGTCCACACCCAGCCTCTCTACTCCCTCCAGTCCACACCCAGCCCCTCTACTCCCTCCAGTCCACACCCCAGCCTCTCTACTCCCTCCAGTCCACCCCCACCCCCTCTACTCCCTCCAGTCCACCCCCAGCCTCTCTACTCCCTCCAGTCCACCCCCAGCCCCTCTACTCCCTCCAGTCCACCCCCCAGCCTCTCTACTCCCTCCAGTCCACCCCCAGCCCCTCTACTCCCTCCAGTCCACCCCCCACCCTCTCTACTCACTCAGTCTCTGCCCCCAGCCTCTCTACTCCTCCAATCCCCCCAGCCCCTCTACTCCCACCAGCCCCACCCAACCCCTCTACTCCTCCAGTCCACCCCCACCCACTATACTCCTCCAGTCCACCCCCAGCCCCTCTACTCCTCCAGAGTCTACTCCCTCCAGTCCACCCCCAGCCCCTCTCTAGTCCACCCCCACCCCTCCCCCTCAGTCCACCCCACCCCTCTACTCTACTCCCTCCCAGTCCACCCCCCAGCCCCTCTACTCCCTCCAGTCCACCCCACCCTCTCCCAGCCCCTCTACTCCCTCCAGTCCACCCCCCAGCCCCTACTCCCTCAGTCCACCCCCCAGCCCCTCTACTCCCTCCAGTCCACCTCCCAGCCCCTCTACTCCCTCAGTCCACCCCAGCCCCTCTACTCACTCCAGTCCACCCCCCACCCTCTCTCCTCCAGTCACCCCCCAGCCTCTACTCCCTCCAGTCCACCCCCCAGCCTCTCTACTCCCTCCAGTCTCCCCCCCCCCCCCAGCCCTCTACTCCTCAGTCCCCCAGTCCACCCCCAGTCCACCCCCAGCCCCTCTACTCCCTCCAGTCCCCCCCCAGCCCCTCTCTCCCTCCAGTCCACCCCCACCCCCTCTACTCCCTCAGTCCACCCCCAGCCCCTCTGCTCCAGTCCACACTCCAGCCCCTCTACTCCCTCAGTCCACCCCCAGCCCCTCTACTCCCTCCAGTCCACCCCCCACCCTCCTACAGTCCCACCCCCCAGCCTCTCTACTCCCCTCAGTCCAGTCCTCTACTCCTCCAGCCCCCCCCCACCCACTCTACTCCCTCCAGTCCACCCCCAACCCTCTCTACTCCCTCCAGTCCAGTCCCCCTCCACCCCCCCTACCCTCTCTACTCCCTCCAGTCCACCCCCCACCTCTCTACTCCTCCAGTCCACCCCCAGCCCATCTAGTCCACCCCCAGCCCCTCTATCTGATCCCCTGTGAGTGTAGCAGACAGCTGGGGAGAACAGCCAGATACAGCTAGCCACACACACTCTCCACAGTAGAAGAAAAACCCAGGGTCAGATCAGATAGCAGTCAAGGGAATAGTTAAGGCTTACACTATGGTCTGGTAGGTTAGTGGTCTTTGGAAGAGGCACTCAGAGAAGAACATTCTTTCTGCATCCCCAAATGGCTCCCCATTCCCTATATAGTGCACTACTTTAGACTAGGCGCTATCGGTCCTGTAGGGAATAGGGTGCCATTTGGGATACCTTCCTTGGCTTGATTTCAGAGGAATGACATATGGGAAAGAAGAGAAGTGATTTCAGAAAGTGGCTTTCTTCCCATGTCATGGGAAGTAAAGAGTCTTCTAGATTAATCTGATAAAGAACCTAAAGTGGTTTCTTCCCAGTGTCCGTATAGTAAAGGTCTTCAAGATCTGATCTGATAAACCACACCCTGGAGAGATACACTCTGATAAATCACACCCTGGAGAGAGATATATACACTCTGATAAATCACACCCTGGAGAGAGATATACCTCTGATAAATCACACCCTGGAGAGAGAGATACACTCTGATAAATCACACCCTGGAGAGAGAGAGATACACTCTGATAAATCACACCCTGGAGAGAGATATATACACTCTGATAAATCACACCCTGGAGAGAGAGATACACTCTGATAAATCACACCCTGGAGAGAGAGAGAGATGGATAAATCACACCCTGGAGAGAGATACACTCTGATAAATCACACCTGGAGAGAGAGAGATACACTCTGATAAATCACACCCTGGAGAGAGAGATACACTCTGATAAATCACACCCTGGAGAGAGATATAAACTCTGATAAATCACACCCTGGAGAGAGAGAAACACTATGATAAATCACACCCTGGAGAGATATAAACTCTGATAAATCACACCCTGGAGAGAGAGATACACTCTGATAAATCACACCCTGGAGAGAGAGATACACTCTGATAAATCACACCCTGGAGAGAGAGATATACACTCTATGATAAATCACACCCTGGAGAGAGATATAAACTCTATGATAAATCACACCCTGGAGAGAGAGATATACACTCTATGATAAATCACACCCTGGAGAGAGATATAAACTCTATGATAAATCACACCCTGGAGAGAGATATAAACTCTATGATAAATCACACCCTGGAGAGAGATATAAACTCTGATAAATCACACCCTGGAGAGAGATATAAACTATGATAAATCACACCCTGGAGAGAGAGATATACACTATGATAAATCACACCCTGGAGAGAGAGATACACTCTGATAAATCACACCCTGGAGAGAGATATAAACTCTATGATAAATCACACCCTGGAGAGAGATATAAACTCTATGATAAATCACACCCTGGAGAGCGATATAAACTCTGATAAATCACACCCTGGAGAGAGATAAACTCTGATAAATCACACCCTGGAGAGAGATATACACTCTGATAAATCACACCCTGGAGAGATATATAAACTCTATGATAAATCACACCCTGGAGAGAGAGATATACACTCTGATAAATCACACCCTGGAGAGAGATATATACACTCTGATAAATCACACCCTGGAGAGAGAGAGATACACTCTGATAAATCACACCCTGGAGAGAGAGAGATACACTATGATAAATCACACCCTGGAGAGAGATATAAACTCTATGATAAATCACACCCTGGAGAGAGAGAGAGATACACTATGATAAATCACACCCTGGAGAGAGATATACACTCTATGATAAATCACACCCTGGAGAGAGAGAGAGATACACTCTGATAAATCACACCCTGGAGAGAGATAACTCTGACACACCCTGGAGAGAGAGAGATACACTATGATAAATCACACCCTGGAGAGAGAGAGATACACTCTGATAAATCACACCCTGGAGAGAGATATACACTCTATGATAAATCACACCCTGGAGAGAGAGATACACTATGATAAATCACACCCTGGAGAGAGATATAACACTCTATGATAAATCACACCCTGGAGAGAGAGAGACTCTGTGATAAATGACTCTCTACTGTAAGTCTCTCTGGATCAGAGAGTCTGTTAAATGACTCACTACTGTAAGTCTCTGGATCAGAGAGTCTGGTAAATGACTCACTACTGTAAGTCTCTGGATCAGAGAGTCTGTTAAATGACTCACTACTGTAAGTCTCTCTGGATCAGAGAGTCTGTTAAATGACTCACTACTGTAAGTCTCTGGATCAGAGAGTCTGTTAAATGACTCACTACTGTAAGTCTCTCTGGATCAGAGAGTCTGTTAAATGACTCTCTACTGTAAGTCTCTCTGGATCAGAGAGTCTGTTAAATGACTCACTACTGTAAGTCTCTCTGGATCAGAGAGTCTGTTAAATGACTCACTACTGTAAGTCTCTGGATCAGAGAGTCTGTTAAATGACTCACTACTGTAAGTCTCTGGATCAGAGAGTCTGGTAAATGACTCACTACTGTAAATCTCTCTGGATCAGAGAGTCTGGTAAATGACTCACTACTGTAAGTCTCTCTGGATCAGAGAGTCTGTTAAATGACTCACTACTGTAAGTCTCTCTGGATCAGAGAGTCTGTTAAATGACTCACTACTGTACAGTCTCTGGATCAGAGAGTCTGTTAAATGACTCACTGTACTGGATCAGAGAGTCTGTTAAATGACTCTGTAGATCTTTTGGTAGAGAGTCTGGTAAATGACTCACTACTGTAGATCTCTGGATCAGAGAGTCTGGACTAAATGACTCACTACTGTAAGTCTCTCTGGATCAGAGAGTCTGTTAAATGACTCACTACTGTAAGTCTCTGGATCAGAGAGTGTCTGTTAAATGACTCACTACTGTAAGTCTCTGGATCAGAGAGTCTGTTAAAATGACTCACTACTGTAGTGTCACAGAGAGTCTGTTAAATGACTCACTACTGTAAGAGTCTGCAATGACTGGGTTCTATGAGAGAGTCTGGTAAATGACTCTACTGTAAGCTCCTCTCTGGATGGATCTGGAAATGACTCACTACTGTTCTTCTGGATCAGAAGTCTGGTAAATACTCACAAACTTAGTTATCTAGTAAGTCTGTCGGTGCCAACAGCTTGAGAATTTGATGACCAAACATGTTTTTATTGTCAGAGAGTTGCCAGGATTTTCCTGCCACTGAAAGTCTCTGGGCGGGCCGCTCAAAGTTTATTCGCTGCAAACAGCGTAATGTCCATAACACAGCTATAATATTTATTTTTATACATTTTTGGGATTGGAAAAATGACTTTCTGTGGTCAACGATTAAAACCAGATTCTGATAGGATTACTTTTTTATTTTATTTTTAAGTATCAGAACAAAATTAAAATCACTTTTTAAAAACAATTATAAAAAATTGAACCCCTTCTGATGATACTAAAACAAACCAGTCTGAGCCACATGACCACTCTGGTTCAGCTCTCTAGATTAGACTTTGGTATTATGAAGTGAAATGGGGAGAACTAGAGAATGGAACCCTAGTCTGGGACCCCTAGCACGTCTGGGCCACCTCACTTGTCCGCCACACTGGTGGGTCAGGTGTTGGCTTTGGCACCATTGGGAGCCACAGTCCCGGACAAATTTTTGTCAAAGTAACTATTTTCAGAAGTGCATAGATCTGTCCGTTTTCATACATTTATGTGCTAAAATACTGTGTAAAGAGCAGCAGTCCACTACAGTAATAAGTCCCATTAAATGACTGTACTGAACAGCCCCTGTACCATTCAGTTTAAATACTGTCTACATTTAACACATCTCCCACATTCAATACCTGCTAAACAGCCTGCCTGTCTGCTTTACAGACAGTAGATGCCCTGTCTTCTTCAGAAATAGAAGATATATGAAGGAGTTAGTTATCTGGTGAAGACTGTCGGTGCCACACGAGGCCAGCTGAGCCACAACCCCCTGTCCACTCTCCCCATCATGCTCATCCATAGTCAACAGTTATATGACATTATGAAAGCGCTCTGGTCAAGGAGCCAGTCTCCTCCTGCTGCACAAACCATTGAAGCCAAGGTTTAAATCATGTCTGGGACAGCAAGTGGCCCGGGTCACCCCATTAAATACTGTCTAAAACCCCCCCAGGGACTGCTAAAATGATATATCAGCTTCTCAAAGGCTGGCTAAGGGCTTTGTGTTGATGCTTTGGGCAGTCTGAGGGCAGACTTCAGAGCACTAGTTAAACCCCCTCGTGACCACTCTGGTTCAGGAAGTGCAATAGAGTTCCACTAGTCTGCAGGAAATGGGTTGAAAGGTCCAGGAAATACATCACCACTAGTCTACCCCATTAAATACTGTCTAAACAGCCCCTGTACCACTAGTCTACCCCCATTAAATACTGTCTAAACAGCCCCTGTCTACCCATTAAATACTGTCTAAACAGACAGAGCCCTGTACCACAGTCTACCCCCATTAAATACTGTCTAAACAGACAGCCCCTGTACCACTAGTCTACCCCATTAAATACTGTCTAAACAGCCCCTGTACCACTAGTCTACCCCATTAAATACTGTCTAAACAGCCCATGTACCACTAGTCTACCCCATTAAATACTGTCTAAACAGACAGAGCCCCTGTACCACTAGTCTACCCCCATTAAATACTGTCTAAACAGCCCCTGTACCACTAGTCTACCCCATTAAATACTGTCTAAACAGCCCCTGTACCACTAGTCTACCCCATTAAATACTGTCCACCCCTACCACTAGTCTACCCCATTAAATACTGTCTAAACAGCCCCTGTACCACTAGTCTACCCCATTAAATACTGTCTAAACAGCCCTGTACCACTAGTCTACCCCATTAAATACTGTCTAAACAGCCCCTTAACTAGTCACTTAAATACTGTCTAAACAGCCCCTGTACCACTAGTCTACCCCATTAAATACTGTCTAAACAGCCCCTGTACCACTAGTCTACCCCATTAAATACTGTCTAAACAGACCAGAGCCCCTGTACCACTAGTCTACCCCATTAAATACTGTCTAAACAGCCCCTGTACCACTAGTCTACCCCCATTAAATACTGTCTAAACAGCCCCTGTACCACTAGTCTACCCCATTAAATACTGTCTAAAAGACAGAGCCCCTGTACCACTAGTCTACCCCTCATTAAATACTGTCTAAAACAGACAGAGCCCTGTACCACTAGTCTACCCCATTAAATACTGTCTAAACAGCCCCTGTACCACTAGTCTACCCCATTAAATACTGTCTAAACAGCCCCTGTACCACTAGTCTACCCCATTAAATACTGTCTAAACAGCCCCTGTACCACTAGTCTACCCCATTAAATACTGTCTAAACAGCCCCTGTACCACTAGTCTACCCCCATTAAATACTGTCTAAACAGCCCCTGTACCACTAGTCTACCCCATTAAATACTGTCTAAACAGCCCCTGTACCACTAGTCTACCCCATTAAATACTGTCTAAACAGCCCCTGTACCACTTCTACCACATTAAATACTGTCTAAACAGCCCCCTGTACCACTAGTCTACCCCATTAAATACTGTCTAAACAGCCCCTGTACCACTAGTCTACCCCATTAAATAATGTCTAAACAGCCCCTGTACCACTAGTCTACCCCATTAAATACTGTCTAAACAGCCCCTGTACCACTAGTCTATCCCCATTAAATACTGTCTAAACAGCCCCTGTACCACTAGTCTACCCCCATTAAATACTGTCTAAACAGCCCTGTACCACTAGTCTACCCCATTAAATACTGTCTAAACAGACCCCTGTACCACTAGTCTACCCCCATTAAATACTGTCTAAACAGCCCTGTACCACTAGTCTACCCCATTAAATACTGTCTAAACAGCCCCTGTACCACTAGTCTACCCCATTAAATACTGTCTAAACAGACAGAGCCCCTGTACCACTAGTCTACCCATTAAATACTGTCTAAACAGCCCCTGCACCACTAGTCTATCCCCATTAAATACTGTCTAAACAGCCCCTGTACCACTAGTCTACCACATTAAATACTGTCTAAACAGCCCCTGTACCACTAGTCTACCCCATTAAATACTGTCTAAACACATTCCAAGGCTGAAGGCCGAATCAACTACTTGAAATATGTCATTGCCCATATAAACAGGGGCTGTTTAGACTATAAACCCAGTTAAAACTCCTTCGGTAATGAATAAAAACCAAATGTTTCAGGCTTTCCCTTTAACTGGGAGATGTTATCATGTTGTTGTTAACTGCAGATCATTGTGTTCCTATTAACAGTAGCCATTCAGTTATCTTCTCTTTTTTTAAAGACTCAGGAGCCAAAACTCATCAATCATCATGTGATTGGACGGCGTTGAGCCCAGACCGATGGAGCCAAAACTCATTAATCATCATGTGATTGGACCAGACCGATGGAGCCAAAACTCATTAATCATCATGTGATTGGCCGGCGTTGATCCCAGACCGATGGAGCCACGCCCCCGAGCTGAAGGCCGAATATTGTTCCAGAACTGGTTCACTTCACTCTGTATGAAGAGAGGCTAACCACCTGGTTCACTTCTCTCCCGTATGAAGAGAGGCTTAACCACCTGTTCACTTCTCTCTGTATGAAGAGGGCTAACCACCTGGTTCACTTCTCTCTGTATGAAGAGAGGCTAACCACCTGGTTCACTTCACTCTGTATGAAGAGGCTAACCACCTGCACTATATAAAGGGAATAGGGTGCACTATATAAAGGGCTAATAGGGTACACTATATAAAGGGAATAGGGTGCACTATATAAAAGGAATAGGGTGCACTATATAAAGGGGAATAGGGTGCACTATATAAATGCAATAGGCACTATATAAAAGGAATAGGGTGCACTATATTAAAGGAATACCTGGTTCACTTCTATAAAGGGAATAGGGCTAACTATATAAAGGAATAGGGTGCACTATATAAAGGGGAATAGGCACACCTATAAAGGAATAGGGTGCACTATATAAAGGGAATAGGGTGCACTATATAAAGGAATAGGGCACTATATAAAGGGATAGGGTGCACTATATAAAGGAATAGGGCTAACCATAAAGGGAATAGGGTGCACTATATATAAAGAGAATAGGGTTCACTGTATAAAGGGGAATACCTGGTTCACTATATAAATGAATAGGGTGCACTATATAAAGGAATAGGGTGCACTATATAAAGGGAATAGGTGCACTTCATATAAAGGGAATAGGTGCACTATATAAAGGAATAGGGTGCACTATATAAAGGGAATAGGGTACACTATATAAAGGAATAGGGTGCACTATATAAAGGGAATAGGGTACACTATATAAAGGGAATAGGGTACACTATATAAAGGGAATAGGGTGCACTATATAAAGGGATTAGGTGCACTATATAAGAGGAATACCTGGTTCACTATATAAAGGGAATAGGGTGCACTATATAAAGGAATAGGGTTATATATAAAGGAATAGGGTGCACTATATAAAGGAATAGGGCTACACTATATAAAGGGAATAGGGTGCACTATTCATGCTCTACTTGGAATAGGGTGCACTATATAAAGGGGATAGGGTGCACTATATAAAGGAATAGGGTGCACTATATAAAGGAATAGGTGCACTATATATAAAGGGAATAGGGTGCACTATATAAAGGGAATAGGGTGCACTATATAAAGGAATAGGGTGCACTATATAAAAAGGAATAGGTCACTATATAAAGGAATAGGGTGCACTATATAAAGGGAATAGGGTGCACTATATAAAGGGGATAGGTGCACTATATAAAGGAATAGGGTACACTATATAAAGGGAATAGGGTGCGGGAATAGGGTGCACTATATAAAGGGGATAGGGTGCACTATATAAAGGATAGGTGCACTATATAAAGGAATAGGGGTGCACTATATAAAGGGAATAGGGCGCACTATATAAAGGAATAGGGCACTATATACAAAGGGAATAGGGTGCACTATATAAAAAGGGAATAGGGTGCACTATATAAAGGAATAGGGTGCACTATATAAAGGGAATAGGTGCACTATATAAAGGGAATAGGGTGCACTATATAAAGGGAATAGGGTGCACTATATAAAGGGAATAGGGTGCACTATATAAAGGGAATAGGGCACACTATATAAAGGAATAGGGTACACTATATAAAGGAATAGGGTGCACTATATAAAGGGAATAGGGTGCACTATATAAAGGAATAGGGTGCACTATATAAAGGAATAGGGTGCACTATATAAAGGGAATAGGTGCACTATATAAAGGGAATAGGGTGCAGTATATAAAGGAATAGGTGCACTATATAAAGGAATAGGGTGCACTATATAAAGGAATAGGGTGCACTATATAAAGGAATAGGTGCACTATATAAAGGAATAGGGTGCACTATATAAAAGGGAATAGGTGCACTATATAAAAAGGAATAGGGTGCACTATATAAAAGGAAGAATAGGTGCACTATATAAAGGAATAGGGTGCACTATATAAAAGGGAATAGGGTGCACTATATAAAGGGAATAGGGTGCACTATATAAAGGGAATAGGGTGCACTATATAAAGGAATAGGGCTAACTATATAAAGGAATAGGGTGCACTATATAAAAGAATAGGGCACTATATAAAAAGGAATAGGGTACACTATATATAAAGGGAATAGGGCACTATATAAAGGGAATAGGGTGCACTATATAAAGGAATAGGGTGCACTATATAAAGGGAATAGGGCGCACTATATAAAGGGAATAGGTACACTATATAAAGGAATAGGGCGCACTATATAAAGGAATAGGGTGCACTATATAAAGGAATAGGTGCACTATATAAAAAGGAATAGGGCACTATATAAAGGTAATAGGGTGCACTATATAAAAGGAATAGGGTGAACTATATAAAAGGGAATAGTGCACTATATAAAGGAATAGGGTGCACTATATAAAGGGAATAGGGTGCACTATATAAAGGGGAATAGGAGTACACTATATAAAGGAATAGGGCGCACTATATAAAAGGAATAGGGTGCACTATATAAAGGGAATAGGTGCACTATATAAAAAGGGAATAGGGTACACACTATATAAAGGAATAGGGTGCACTATATAAAGAATAGGGTGCACTATATAAAGGAATAGGGTGCACTATATAAAGGAATAGGGTGCACTATATAAAGGAATAGGGTAATATAAAAGGAATAGGGTGCACTATATAAAGGAATAGGGTGCACTATATAAAGAATAGGGTGCACTATAAAAGGAATAGGGTGCACTATATAAAGGAATAAGGGTGCACTATATAAAAGGAATAGGGCACTATATAAAGGAATAGGGTGCACTATATAAGAATAGGGTGCACTATATAAAAGGAATAGGGTGCACTATATATAAAGAATAGGGTGCACTATATAAAGGGAATAGGGTGCACTATATAAAAAGGAAGAAATAACTATATAAAGGAATAGGGTACACTATATAAAGGGAATAGGGTGCACTATATAAAGGGTAATAAGTGCACTATATAAAGGGAATAGGGCGCACTATATAAAGGAATAGGGTGCACTATATAAAGGGAATAGGGCGCACTATATAAAGGAATAGGCGCACTATATAAAGAGGGAATAGGGGCGCACTATAAAAGGAATAGGGCGCACTATATAAAGGGAATAGGGTGCACTATATAAAAAGGAATAGGGTGCACTATATGAAGGGAATAGGGTGCACTATATAAAAAAGGGAATAGGGTGCACTATATAAAGGAATAGGGTGCACTATATAAAAAGAATAGGGCACTATATAAAGGAATAGGGTGCACTATATAAAAGGAATAGGGTGCACTATATAAAGGGAATAGGGTACACACTATATAAAGGAATAGGGTGCACTATATAAAGGAATAGGGTACACTATATAAAGGGAATATGGTACACTATAAAGGAATAGGTGCACTATATAAAGGGATTAGGGTGCACTATATAAAGAATAGGGTGCACTATATAAAGGAATAGGGTGCACTATATAAAGGAATAGGGTACATATAAAAGCACATATGTCAGAGTCAAGGCCCGCGGGCCACATCCGTCCAGAAGGTTTTTACGGACCCCTGGGATGATCTTGATTTATTATTAGAACCGGCCGCAGACCGCAGCAAGCCGGCAGCCCGCAGATCTTTACACGCACCAATACTACATTTCCCACAATGCAACGGTGTACGCACCGAGCAGTAGGCTGCTTCATTTCAATATTTATTGGCACAGCAGTTGTCAGCATCACAGTAAAATTAACTTTCAGATACCCATCAAAAATGGCAAAACCGGAAGGTGGACACTGAGAACCGGGGTTTCAAACAAGGTGGGAGTGGAGTATTTGTTCACGGAGGTGGCTGGAAAACCTGTGTGTCTTCTGTGTGGAGAAAGTGTGGCGGTACTGAAAGAGTATAATCTGAGACGACATTATGAAACGAAACACGTGGACAAAAACAAGAATATGGACATGGAACAAAAGGCTACAAAAGGCAGAGAATTAAACTAGAGGCCAACCGACAGGCTCTGTTCAAAAAGCCAAATCACAAGGCCAGGCTGCTGTCAAGGCCAGTTTATTACCAGAAGAGATCGCTAAATCAGCCGCCATTTACGGAGGGGGATTTCATCAAAACTGCATGATTAAAGTTTGTGACGAAGTTTGCTCCAGAAAAAGGCAACTCTTTTTAAATGTGAGTCTGAGCAGAAACACCATTGCCGAGAGAGTAGACCAGTTGTCCATCAATCTAAAAGAGCAGCTTGTGAAAAGGGAAAAAGATTTCATTGCATATTCCTTGGCTGTGGATGAGAGCACCGACATTTCTGACATTGCCCAGTTGTCAATTTTCATCCGCGGAGTGGACTCCAGCCTAAAGCGTGACAGAGGAGTTTTTGGCTTTATCCTATGCATGGCACAACTCGGGGCATGATTTGTATGAAGAGGTGTCAAGATGTGTAAATGAGATGGAGCTGCCTTGGGAAAAACTCGTGGGTTTGACAACCCGGCCAGCACCTGCGTATGTGGACACAGAGCGGACTGGTGCCAAGATACGGAAAAGATGCAAGAGGAAAACGCGACAGTGAGCTGACAGCTTATCATTGTATCATACACCAGGAAGCGTTGTGCGGTAAAGCCTTGAAAATGGAGCATGTAATGAGCATCATCACGCACAGTTAACTTTATCAGAGCCAAAGGTTTGAATCACCGCCAGTTCAAGGCATTTCTGAAGGAGTTAGAAACGGGCATGGTGATTTGCCTTATCACACAGAGGTGCGATGGCTAAGCCAGGGAAAAGGTGCTTCAAAGATGTTTGAGCTTCGTGAGGAGATTTATCTGTTCTTGGACAGCAAGGGAAAGACACAACACAACTCCGAGACAGAAATGTTTCTGTGTGAAATGGCTTTTCTGTGTGACATTACGGAGGTCATCTGAATGCAATGAACTTGCAGCTGCAGGGGTCGGGATCGTGTCATCTCTGATATGTACAGTACAGTGAAGGCATTTAAAACCAAACTGACTCTGTGGGGAGGCGCAGATGCGGAAAGAAAATTTAGCCACTTTCCAGCTGCCAGACCATGAAAGAAAGAAGCTCTCTACCAGTGCGTTCCAGCGCACAGTTGGCTGATAAAATAGGTATGCTTGCCGCTGACTTTCGGCGCCGATTTGCTGACTTTGAAGCACAAAAAGCAGGTTGGAACTGCTCGACTAACCCATTGCTGTTGACGTGGAAAGCTCACCACCAAACCTCCAAATGGAGTTGATTGACCTCAATGCAATGATGCACTGAGGGCAAAATATGCGGCAGTGGGTGCTGCGGAGTTCGCCGTTCCTCCCGACACAATGCCCCAGCTGCGCATCAGGCTGCTCAAACGTTGTCTATGTTTGGCAGCACATACCTGTGTGAACAACTGTTTTCTTTGATGAACTTGAACAAACATCACACAGAAGTCGACTTACTGCTGAACACCTCCACTCAATTCTGAGGATTTCCTCAGCTCAGAGCCTTACCCGAACATTGATGAACTTGTGGAAAAGATGGGACACCACCAAGTATCACCCTCAACCTCAAACAAGTGAACATTACTGTGCAATCACATATTTAGAGTTTTTACTCAGTTCAAGTTTAAAAGTTAAAGTTTAATATTTGTTTTCACTGCATGTTACTTCTCCTTAAACAAAGTGTTGTTTTTGATTAATAGATTTTTGCACTTTATTTTATTGTATTTCAATCCAATTATATTTTAAAAATATTTCAGTTGAGTGGATGATAGAAAATTGCTATTATTGTTTTTTTCTTTGAAGTAAATTTAGCCCACTTTTGCTAAAATAGAAAATATAGGCTACTGATGGTGCCTTGAATACCGGTTTCTTTAATTTAATGTTCATGTTATGGGGATTTTTATATAAAGGAAATTTGTCTTTTGTGTCTGTTGAAAATTAAAGATTACTGACAGAGCCATAAGAAAATATTGCTTTATTTATCTGATCATATTGGAATATATTTGTTAGGTTTTCAGTAGGTTCAATTAGGTTCACTAGACTATATGCGTCATTTAAAAATTTTTCAATGAACATTCGAACAGTCCGGCCCTCGGCTTGTAGCTAAATTTTTATTTGGCCCTCCGTCCATTTGACTTTGACACCCCTGATATAAAGGGAATAGGGTGCACTATATAAAGGGAATAGGGTACACTATATAAAGGGAATAGGGTGCACTATATAAAGGGAATAGGGTGCACTATATAAAGGGGATAGGGTGCACTATATAAAGGGAATAGGGTGCACTATATAAAGGGGATAGGGTGCACTATATAAAGGGAATAGGGCACACTATATAAAGGAATAGGGTGCACTATATAAAGGGAATAGGGCGCACTATATAAAGGAATAGGGCACACTATATAAAGGGAATAGGGTGCACTATATAAAGGAATAGGGCACACTATATAAAGGGGATAGGGTACACTATATAAAGGGAATAGGGTGCACTATATAAAGGGAATAGGGTGCACTATATAAAGGGAATAGGGTGCACTATATAAAGGAATAGGGTGCACTATATAAAGGGAATAGGGCGCACTATATAAAGGAATAGGGTACACTATATAAAGGGAATAGGAGCACTATATAAAGGGAATAGGGTGCACTATATAAAGGGAATAGGGTGCACTATATAAAGGGAATAGGGTACACTATATAAAGGTAATAGGGTGCACTATATAAAAGGAATAGGGTGCACTATATAAAAGGGAATAGGGTGCACTATATAAAAGGAATAGGGTGCACTATATAAAGGGAATAGGGTGCACTATATAAAGGAATAGGGTACACTATATAAAGGGAATAGGGCGCACTATATAAAGGGAATAGGGTGCACTATATAAAGGAATAGGGTGCACTATATAAAAGAGAATAGGGTTACACTATATAAAGGGAATAGGGTGCACTATATAAAGGGAATAGGGTGCACTATATAAAGGGAATAGGGTGCACTATATAAAGGAATAGGGTGCACTATATAAAGGGAATAGGGTGCACTATATAAAGGAATAGGAGTAGCACTATATAAAGGGAATAGGGTGCACTATATAAAGGAATAGGGCGCACTATATAAAGGGAATAGGCGCACTATATAAAGGAATAGGGTGCACTATATAAAGGGAATAGGGTGCACTATATGAAGGAATAGGGCGCACTATATAAAGGGAATTGGGTGCACTATATAAAAAGGAATAGGGTGCACTATATAAAGGGAATAGGGTGCACTATATAAAAGGAATAGGGTGCACTATATAAAGGGAATAGGGTGCACTATATAAAGGAATAGGGTGCACTATATAAAGGGAATAGGGTACACTATATAAAGGAATAGGGTGCACTATATAAAGGGATTAGGGTGCACTATATAAAGGAATAGGGTGCACTATATAAAGGGAATAGGGTGCACTATATAAAGGAATAGGGTACACTATATAAAGGAATAGGGTGCACTATATAAAGGGAATAGGGTACACTATATAAAGGAATAGGGTGCACTATATAAAGGAATAGGGTGCACTATATAAAGGGAATAGGGTGCACTATATAAAGAGGATAGGGTGCACTATATAAAGGGAATAGGGTGCACTATATAAAGAGGATAGGGTGCACTATATAAAGGGAATAGGGTGCACTATATAAAGGAATAGGGTGCACTATATAAAGGGAATAGGGCGCACTATATAAAGGGAATAGGGTGCACTATATAAAGGGAATAGGGTGCACTATATAAAGGAATAGGGTGCACTATATAAAGGGAATAGGGCGCACTATATAAAGGAATAGGGTGCACTATATAAAGGGAATAGGGCACACTATATAAAGGAATAGGGTGCACTATATAAAGGGAATAGGGTGCACTATATAAAGGGAATAGGGCTCACTTGGAATGGCATTAACTAAAATCATAGGCTGTGTGTGTGTCATAGTCACATTCACATACCGCCTGTCATTCAACCAACAGAATGTGTGTCATAGTCACATTCACACACCGCTCGTCTGTCAACCAACAGAATGTGTGTCATAGTCACATTCACACACCGCTCGTCATTCAACCAACAGAATGTGTGTCATAGTCACATTCACACACCGCTCGTCTGTCAACCAACAGAATGTGTGTCATAGTCACATTCACACACCGCTCGTCATTCAACCAACAGAATGTGTGTCATAGTCACATTCACACACCGCCTGTCAATCAACCAACAGAATGTGTGTCATAGTCACATTCACACACCGTCTCGTCATTCAACCAACAGAATGTGTGTCATAGTCACATTCACACACCGCTCGTCTGTCAACCAACAGAATGTGTGTCATAGTCACATTCACACACACGCTCGTCATTCAACCAACAGAATGTGTGTCATAGTCACATTCACACACCGCCTGTCATTCAACCAACAGAATGTGTGTCATAGTCACATTCACACACCGCTCGTCTGTCAACCAACAGAATGTGTGTCATAGTCACATTCACACACCGCTCGTCTGTCAACCAACAGAATGTGTGTCATAGTCACATTCACACACCACCTGTCATTCAACCAACAGAATGTGTGTCATAGTCACATTCACACACCGCTCGTCTGTCAACCAACAGAATGTGTGTCATAGTCACATTCACACACCGCTCGTCTGTCAACCAACAGAATGTGTGTCATAGTCACATTCACACACCGCTCGTCTGTCAACCAACAGAATGTGTGTCATAGTCACATTCACACACCGCTCGTCATTCAACCAACAGAATGTGTGTCATAGTCACATTCACACACCACCTGTCATTCAACCAACAGAATGTGTGTCATAGTCACATTCACACACCGCTCGTCTGTCAACCAACAGAATGTGTGTCATAGTCACATTCACACACCGCTCGTCTGTCAACCAACAGAATGTGTGTCATAGTCACATTCACACAGCTTC
>NW_026277987.1:0-2052 GCF_023373465.1 Oncorhynchus keta | reverse complement strand
CATGGTGAAGGAGTTTCTGCTGCTCTGATTGTTAGTCCCAGGTAGTTGTACCATTGGGCATGTTCAACCATGGTGAAGGAGTTTCTGCTGCTCTGATTGTTAGTCCCAGGTAGTTGTACCATTGGGCATGTTCAACCATGGTGAAGGAGTTTCTGCTGCTCTGATTGTTAGTCCCAGGTAGTTGTACCATTGGGCATGTTCAACCATGGTGAAGGAGTTTCTGCTGCTCTGATTGTTAGTCCCAGGTAGTTGTACCATTGGGCATGTTCAACCATGGTGAAGGAGTTTCTGCTGCTCTGATTGTTAGTCCCAGGTAGTTGTACCATTGGGCATGTTCAACCATGGTGAAGGAGTTTCTGCTGCTCTGATTGTTAGTCCCAGGTAGTTGTACCATTGGGCATGTTCAACCATGGTGAAGGAGTTTCTGCTGCTCTGATTGTTAGTCCCAGGTAGTTGTACCATTGGGCATGTTCAACCATGGTGAAGGAGTTTCTGCTGCTCTGATTGTTAGTCCCAGGTAGTTGTACCATTGGGCATGTTCAACCATGGTGAAGGAGTTTCTGCTGCTCTGATTGTTAGTCCCAGGTAGTTGTACCATTGGGCATGTTCAACCATGGTGAAGGAGTTTCTGCTGCTCTGATTGTTAGTCCCAGGTAGTTGTACCATTGGGCATGTTCAACCATGGTGAAGGAGTTTCTGCTGCTCTGATTGTTAGTCCCAGGTAGTTGTACCATTGGGCATGTTCAACCATGGTGAAGGAGTTTCTGCTGCTCTGATTGTTAGTCCCAGGTAGTTGTACCATTGGGCATGTTCAACCATGGTGAAGGAGTTTCTGCTGCTCTGATTGTTAGTCCCAGGTAGTTGTACCATTGGGCATGTTCAACCATGGTGAAGGAGTTTCTGCTGCTCTGATTGTTAGTCCCAGGTAGTTGTACCATTGGGCATGTTCAACCATGGTGAAGGAGTTTCTGCTGCTCTGATTGTTAGTCCCAGGTAGTTGTACCATTGGGCATGTTCAACCATGGTGAAGGAGTTTCTGCTGCTCTGATTCCTGGCATTTTTCAGGAAAATCACAACTTTGGTTTTCTGAAAGTTCATGTTGATTGCCCAGTTGTTGATGTATTCCCGAATAATGTTAAGTTGTTCCTGTAAACCTTGCCCTGTTGGTGACAGTAAGACAAGGTAATCTGCGTAGAGCAGGAATCTGACCTCATCTTTGACGGTGATTCCAGGGGCTGCAGATCGGCCCAACGACACTGCTTGTTCATTGATCTAGACGATGAACAGGGTTGGACTTAATCCTTAAGAGTCGTTTGACGCACCCGGTCGTTGTGTTGTGTGAGGAAGGTCTGTATAACAGTCTCCACATGTTACTGGTGACACATATTCTCCTATAGTTATTAGGGTCTAATTTGTCACCTGTTTTATAAACGGGGGTTATGAGCTCCTGGTTCCAAGTATCAGGCAAGCAGCCACTCTCCAAAACCAGGTTGAATAGTTTGAATAAGGCATCCTGCAACTCAGGAGTACTGTGTTTAAGCATTTCATTCCTGATGCTATCAGGGCTACATGCCTTTTTGTTGTTGAAAGTTTGGCGTGTGTAATTTGGTCGTCAACTGGGTTCTGGTTGTTTTCAATTGTGTGTTCGAGAGCTGAGTTTTTCTCGCATGTTTTGGTGGCTTAAAGTAAAGGGCTTCTGATGCTAATGTTTCATAGATACTTTCAAAGTGATCTTTTCAAATGTTCCTCTGTTTTCCAGATCATTCCTTTGTTGTTCATTTAGACCATTCCATTTCTCCCAGAACTGGGGTCCATCAATGGAGTCTTCGATCGCTTTCGGATTGTTCTCAAAATGCTTCCATCTTAGGCTTTGTTTGTATATTCTTTCACTGTTATCACAATGTTGTTGCCCTACGTCTCTATCCTGTGATTTGTGATGTTTTCTATTTGATTAAGATCAAACAAATATATATTCTTAAACCATTTCTCTTTTTGAGGTTTCCAATTAGCACTGTTTTTTCTTTTGCATACATTAGCTTTTGTGGCTGCTTT
>NW_026277986.1:0-808 GCF_023373465.1 Oncorhynchus keta | reverse complement strand
TGGTGCAGCCTAACATGCTGTCTCAGTAGTCTTTATAAACATGTTGGTGCAGCCTAACATGCTGTCTCAGTAGTCTTTATAAACATGTTGGTGCAGCCTAACATGCTGTCTCAGTAGCCTTTATAAACATGTTGGTGCAGCCTAACATAGTCTTTATAAACTGTCTCAGTAGCCTTTATAAACCTGTTGGTGCAGCCTAACATGCTGTCTCAGTAGTCTTTATAAACCTGTTGGTGCAGCCTAACATGCTGTCTCAGTAGCCTTTATAAACCTGTTGGTGCAGCCTAACATGCTGTCTCAGTAGCCTTTATAAACCTGTTGGTGCAGCCTAACATGCTGTCTCAGTTGGTGCAGCCTAACATGCTGTCTCAGTAGTCTTTATAAACCTGTTGGTGCAGCCTAACATGCTGTCTCAGTAGCCTTTATAAACATGTTGGTGCAGCCTAACATGCTGTCTCAGTAGCCTTTATAAACATGTTGGTGCAGCCTAACATGCTGTCTCAGTAGTCTTTATAAACATGTTGGTGCAGCCTAACATGCTGTCTCAGTAGTCTTTATAAACCTGTTGGTGCAGCCTAACATGCTGTCTCAGTAGTCTTTATAAACATGTTGGTGCAGCCTAACATGCTGTCTCAGTAGTCTTTATAAACCTGTTGGTGCAGCCTAACATGCTGTCTCAGTAGTCTTTATAAACCTGTTGGTGCAGCCTAACATGCTGTCTCAGTAGCCTTTATAAACATGTTGGTGCAGCCTAACATGCTGTCTCAGTAGTCTTTATAAACATGTTGGTGCAGCCTAACATGCTGTC
>NW_026277985.1:0-17608 GCF_023373465.1 Oncorhynchus keta | reverse complement strand
CCATTGTACTTCGTTCCAGTTGCATATTGCTCACCATTAACTACTTGGCTGGTTCTACTGCCATCCTCCTCTTCCTCCCTCATCAACTACTTGGCTGGTTCTACGCCATCCTCCTCTTCCTCACCATTATCTACTTGACTGGTTCTACTGCCATCCTCCTCTTCCTCCCTCATCAACTACTTGGCTGGTTCTCCTGCCATCCTCCTCTTCCTCCCTCATCAACTACTTGGCTGGTTCTCCTGCCATCCTCCTCTTCCTCCCTCATCAACTACTTGACTGGTTCTACTGCCATCCTCCTCTTCCTCACCATTATCTACTTGATTGGTTCTACTGCCATCCTCCTCTTCCTCCCTCATCAACTACTTGACTGGTTCTACTGCAATCCTCCTCTTCCTCACCATTATCTACTTGACTGGTTCTACTGCCATCCTCCTCTTCCTCCCTCATCAACTACTTGGCTGGTTCTACTGCCATCCTCCTCTTCCTCCCTCGTCAACTACTTGACTGATTCTCCTGCCATCCTCCTCTTCCTCACCATTATCTACTTGACTGGTTCTACTGCCATCCTCCTCTTCCTCCCTCATCAACTACTTGGCTGGTTCTACTGCCATCCTCCTCTTCCTCCCTCATCAACTACTTGACTGATTCTCCTGCCATCCTCCTCTTCCTCACCATTATCTACTTGACTGGTTCTACTGCCATCCTCCTCTTCCTCACCATTATCTACTTGACTGGTTCTACTGCCATCCTCCTCTTCCTCCCTCATCAACTACTTGGCTGGTTCTACTGCCATCCTCCTCTTCCTCCCTCATCAACTACTTGACTGGTTCTCCTGCCATCCTCCTCTTCCTCACCATTATCTACTTGACTGGTTCTACTGCCATCCTCATCTTCCTCACCATTAACTACTTGACTGGTTCTCCTGCCATCCTCCTCTTCCTCACCATTAACTACTTGACTGATTCTCCTGCCATCCTCCTCTTCCTCACCATTATCTACTTGACTGGTTCTACTGCCAACCTCCTCTTCCTCACCATTAACTACTTGACTGGTTCTACTGCCATCCTCCTCTTCCTCACCATTAACTACTTGACTGGTTCTACTGCCATCCTCCTCTTCCTCACCATTAACTACTTGGCTGGTTCTCCTGCCATCCTCCTCTTCCTCCCTCATCAACTACTTGGCTGGTTCTACTGCCATCCTCCTCTTCCTCACCATTAACTACTTGGTTGGTTCTACTGCCATCCTCCTCTTCCTCCCTCATCAACTACTTGGCTGGTTCTCCTGCCATCCTCCTCTTCCTCCCTCATCAACTACTTGACTGGTTCTACTGCCATCCTCCTCTTCCTCACCATTAACTACTTGACTGGTTCTACTGCCATCCTCCTCTTCCTCACCATTATCTACTTGGCTGGTTCTCCTGCCATCCTCCTCTTCCTCCCTCATCAACTACTTGGCTGGTTCTACTGCCATCCTCCTCTTCCTCCCTCATCAACTACTTGACTGGTTCTATTGTCATCCTCCTCTTCCTCACCATTAACTACTTGACTGGTTCTCCTGCCATCCTCCTCTTCCTCCCTCATCAACTACTTGGCTGGTTCTACTGCCATCCTCCTCTTCCTCACCATTAACTACTTGGCTGGTTCTCCTGCCATCCTCCTCTTCCTCACCATTAACTACTTGGCTGGTTCTACTGCCATCCTCCTCTTCCTCACCATTAACTACTTGGCTGGTTCTCCTGCCATCCTCCTCTTCCTCCCTCATCAACTACTTGACTGGTTCTACTGCCATCCTCCTCTTCCTCACCATTAACTACTTGGCTGGTTCTCCTGCCATCCTCCTCTTCCTCACCATTAACTACTTCGCTGGTTCTACTGCCATCCTCCTCTTCCTCACCATTAACTACTTGGCTGGTTCTCCTGCCATCCTCCTCTTCCTCCCTCATCAACTACTTGACTGGTTCTTCTGCCATCCTCCTCTTCTTCCCTCATCAACTACTTGGCTGGTTCTACTGCCATCCTCCTCTTCCTCACCATTAACTACTTGACTGGTTCTCCTGCCATCCTCCTCTTCCTCACCATTAACTACTTGACTGGTTCTCCTGCCATCCTCCTCTTCCTCACCATTAACTACTTGGCTGGTTCTACTGCCATCCTCCTCTTCCTCACCATTAACTACTTGACTGGTTCTACTGCCATCCTCCTCTTCCTCCCTCATCAACTACTTGACTAGTTCTACTGCCATCCTCCTCTTCCTCACCATTAACTACTTGACTGGTTCTCCTGCCATCCTCCTCTTCCTCACCATTAACTACTCTTGACTCTGGTTCTCCTGCCATCCTCCTCTTCCTCACCATTAACTACTTGGCTGTTTCTCCTGCCATCCTCCTCTTCCTCACCATTAACTACTTGGCCTGATAACCTTTATTTATTTGTATTTATTTAACCTCTATTTAACTAGGTGAGTCAGTTAAGATCAAATTGTTATTTAGAGTGACGGCCTTCCTAAAGACAAAAGGCCTCTTGCGGGGACTGAGTCCGGGATAAAAAATATTCAATATTAGATATTTTAATCCCAATATTAAACATTTAATAAAATGCCACGACAAGAAAGACAACATTACATAAAGAGAGACCTCAGACAACACTACATAAAGAGAGACCTAAGACAACACTACATAAAGAGAGCCTAAGACAACACTACATAAAGAGAGACCTAAGACAACACTACATAAAGAGAGACCTAAGACAACACTACATAAAGAGAGACCTAAGACAACACTACATAAAGAGAGACCTAAGACAACAACACTACATAAAGAGAGACCTAAGACAAGACTACATAAAGAGAGACCTAAGACAACAACACTACATAAAGAGAGACCTAAGACAACAACACTACATAAGAGAGACCTAAGACAACACTACATCAAGAGAGACCTAAGACAACACTACATAAAGAGAGACCTAAGACAACACTACATAAAGAGAGACCTAAGACAACACTACATAAAGAGAGACCTAAGACAACACTACATAAAGAGAGACCTAAGACAACACTACATAAAGAGAGACCTTAAGACAACACTACATAAAGAGAGACCTAAGACAACATTACATAAAGAGAGACCCAAGACAACACTACATAAAGAGAGACCTAAGACAACACTACATAAAGAGAGACCTAAGACAACACTACACTACAAGAGAGACCTAAGACAACACAAAGAGAGACCTAAGACAACACTACATAAAGAGAGACATCAGACACACTACATAAAGAGAGACTTAAGACAACACTACATAAAGAGAGACCTAAGACAACACAACACTACATAAAGAGAGACATAAGACCTACAACCTCCATAAAGAGGGACATCAGACAACACTACATAAAGAGACCTAAGACAACACTACATAAAGAGAGACATCAGGACAACACTACATAAAGAGAGACATCAGACAACACTACATAAAGAGAGACCTACACTACATAAAAGAGAGACCTAAGACAACACTACATAAAGAGAGACATCAGACAACACTACATGTGAGAGACATCAGACAACACTACATAAAGAGAGACCTAAGACAACACTACATAAAGAGAGACATCAGACAACACTACAAAGAGAGACATCAGACAACACTACAAAGAGAGACCTAAGACAACACTACATAAAGAGAGACCTAAGACAACACTACATAAAGAGAGACATCAGACAACACTACATAAAGAGAGACATCAGACAACACTACATAAAGAGAGACATCAGACAACACTACATAAAGAGAGACCTAAGACAACACCTACATAAAGAGATATGATCAGACAACACTACATAAAGAGAGACCTAAGACAACACTTACATAAAGAGAGACCTAAGACAACATCACATAAAGAGAGACCTAAGACAACAACACTACATAAAGAGAGAGACCTAAGACAACACTACAAAGAGAGACCTAAGACAACATTACATAAAGAGACCTAAGACAACACTACATAAAGAGAGACCAAGACAACACTACATAAAGAGAGACATCAGACAACACTACATAAAGAGAGACCTCAGACAACACTACATAAAGAGAGACCTCAGACAACACTACATAAAGAGAGACCTAAGACAACACTACATAAAGAGAGACCTAAGACAACACCACATAAAGAGAGACCTAAGACACACTACATAAAGAGAGACCTAAGACAACACTACATAAAGAGAGACCTAAGACAACAACATAGCAAGGCAGCAACATGACAACACAGCAACACAACATGGTAGCAAGACAACATGACAACAACATGGTAGCAACACAACACGGTAGCAACCACAACATGGTATAACTAACATGGTAAGCAACACAACATGGTAGCAACACAACAATGACAACAACATGAGGTAGCAACACAACATGGTAGCAGCACAACATAGGTAGCAACCTGGCAACATAGTAGCAACACAACATGGTAGCAACACAACATGACAACAACATGGTAGCAACACAACTACGGTATAACCTGGCATGGTAGCAACCTGGCTTGTAAGGTAGCAACTACAACAATAAGTGGCAACACAACATGACAACAACACGGTAACAACACAACATGGTAGCAACACAACACGGTAGCAACACAACATGACAACAACACGGTAACAACACAACATGGTAGCAACACAACACGGTAGCAACACAACATGACAACAACACGGTAACAACACAACATGGTAGCAACACAACATGGTAGCAACACAACACGGTAGCAACACAACATGACAACAACATGGTAACAACACAACATGGTAGCAACACAACATGGTAGCAACACAACACGGTAGCAACACAACATGACAACAACACGGTAACAACACAACATGGTAACAACACAACATGGTAGCAACACAACATGGTAGGAGACACAACATGACAACAACATGGTAGCAACACAACATGGTAGCAACACAACATGACAACAACACGGTAACAACACAACATGGTAGCAACACAACACGGTAGCAACACAACATGACAACAACACGGTAACAACACAACATGGTAGCAACACAACACGGTAGCAACCTGGCATGACAATAACACGAGGTAACAACACAACATGGTAGCAACACAACACGGTAGCAACACAACATGACAACAACATGGTGCAACACAACATAAAGTATAACCTACAACATCAGGTAGGAACACAACATAATGACAACAACATGGTAGCAACACAACATGACAAAAACATAGGTAACAACCTGGCAACGGTAGCAACACAACATGACAACAACATGGTAGTAACCTGACTTATGACAAAAACATGGGTAACAACTAGTGCGGTGGCAACACAAGCATGACAACAACCGCAGTGGCAACACAATATGGTAGCAGCACAAAACATGGCACAAACATTATTGGGCACAAGACAACAGCCCAAACTCTTATTGCAAATGACGACATCGCCAGCCAATCTGGGCGACACTGGGCCATATTGTGCCCCGCCCTACGGGACTCCCAATCACAGCCGGTTGTGATACAGCCGGAATTCGAATCAGGTGTCTGTAGTGATGCCTCAAGCACTGAGGTGCATTTGCCTTAGACCCCCCCCGACTCAGAAGCAACCAGGGTGCCAACGCCATGCCCAAGGGCACGTCGACAGATCTCCCACCAGCCCTCAGATCCCCCGCTGGGTCCCAAGAGCTGCCCCTCAGCAATCAAAGACCCCCAGACAGCCCCCAGGAAAACTTAAAGTTAATCATTTCCACCCCCCAAGACCCCCTCCTCCCCCACGCACCAACAACCAACAAAATGAACAAGAAGAAAAATCCGAACAACAAGGCCAACTGAATATGTTTGAGAGCAAAACTGGCAATATTTACATCGTTGTGTGTCGTGTATGTGAGTCCCATTCCTATCGACCCTGAGTGGAAAGTAGTGCTCTATAAAAGGTTTAGGATGCAGTTTGGGATTCATCCTATCGACCCTGGTGGAAAGTAGTGCTCTATAAAGGGTTTTAGGATGCAGTTTGGGATACATCCTATCGACCACAGTGGAAAGTAGTGCTCTATGAGGTTTGAGGATGCAGTTTGGGATACATGCTATCGACCCTGGTGGAAAGTAGTGCTCTATAAAGGGTTTAGGATGCAGTTTGGGATACATCCTATCGACCCTGGTGGAAAGTAGTGCTCTATAAAGGGTTTAGGATGCAGTTTGGGATACATCCTATCGACCCTGGTGGAAAGTAGTGCTCTATAAAGGGTTTAGGATGCAGTTTGGGATACATCCTATCGACCCTGGTGGAAAGTAGTGCTCTATAAAGGGTTTAGGATGCAGTTTGGGATGCATCCTATCGACCCTGGTGGAAAGTAGTGCTCTATAAAGGGTTTAGGATGCAGTTTGGGATACATACTATCGACCCTGGTGGAAAGTAGTGCTCTATAAAGGGTTTAGGATGCAGTTTGGGATACATCCTATCGACCCTGGTGGAAAGTAGTGCTCTATAAAGGGTTTAGGATGCAGTTTGGGATACATCCTATCGACCCTGGTGGAAAGTAGTGCTCTATAAAGGGTTTAGGATGCAGTTTGGGATACATCCTATCGACCCTGGTGGAAAGTAGTGCTCTATAAAGGGTTTAGGATGCAGTTTGGGATACATCCTATCGACCCTGGTGGAAAGTAGTGCTCTATAAAGGGTTTAGGATGCAGTTTGGGATACATCCTATCGACCCTGGTGGAAAGTAGTGCTCTATAAAGGGTTTAGGATGCAGTTTGGGATACAGCCCATTGGCCCTGGCCCTAAGGGCCCTGGTGGAAAGTAGTGCTCTATAAAGGGTTTAGGATTCAGTTTGGGACGTATCTATGCACACTTTGCTTCGAAACAAATTGCAAGTGGATTCTATTTTCCTGTGTGTGTGTGTGTGTGTGTGTCTGTGTCTGTGTGTGTGTGTGTGTGTGTGTGTGTGTGTGTGTGTCTGTGTCTGTGTCTGTGTGTCTGTGTGTGTGTCTGTGTGTGTGTGTGTGTGTGTGTGTGTGTCTTTCTGTCTTTGAGGACTGGAAACACTCGAGTGGCGTCCTCACTCGCTACGCGCTTAGCCAGCACTTAACCCCAGCAGGGGTCTGGGAGTTGGGGGTGGAGGGAGAGGAAGGATGGGGCTCTTGAGTGAGGGGTGTTTCTGAGTGGAGCCAAACGCTATGGAATCATCAGCCTAGCACACCAGCCAGGCTCACTCACATACACACACATACACGCTAGGCCTCCTGAGGAAGACGCAGCCGAGCAGTGGGGAATTTGGAGGGAGGGAGGGAGGAGAGAGATTATTCTAAGAGAGTTGACTGAAGGAGAGTGAGAGAGAGAGATGACATTGAGAGAGAGAGACAGAGAGAGAGAGAGAGAGACAGAGAGAGAGAGAGAGATGACAGACAGAGAGAGAGAGAGAGAGAGAGACAGAGAGAGAGAGAGAGAGAGAGAGAGAGAGAGACAGAGACAGAGAGACAGACAGAGAGAGAGAGAGAGAGAGAGAGAGAGAGAGACAGAGAGAGAGAGAGAGAGACAGAGAGACAGAGAGAGAGAGAGAGAGAGAGAGAGAGAGAGAGAGAGATAACTGAGGAGAAATCGAGAGCTATTCTAGCATTCTATGCTAATGTGAACCAAATATAATATAATCTTCTCTCTCGCCACCTCATCGTTTAAGTCGAAGCAAACCTCTCCTGTTTGACACGTTTTGTGTCATTAGGGAACTTTTCTTTTTTCTTTTTGCATTTTCATTTCCTGTCAGACTAAATGTAGAAATACAGAACGTTTCCTGTCAGACTAAATGTAGAAATACAGAACGTTTCCTGTCAGACTAAATGTAGAAATACAGAACGTTTCCTGTCCAGACTAAATGTATAAATACAGAACGTTTCCTGTCAGAGTAAATGTATGAATACAGAACGTTTCCTGTCAGAATAAATGTATGAATACAGAACGTTTCCTGTCAGACTAAATGTAGAAATACAGAATGTTTCCTGTCAGACTAAATGTAGAAATACAGAACGTTTCCTGTCAGACTAAATGTATAAATACAGAACGTTTCCTGTCAGACTAAATGTAGAAATACAGAAGCGTTTCCCGTCAGACTAAATGTATAAATACAGAACGTTTCCTGTCAGACTAAATGTATAAATACAGAACGTTTCCTGTCAGACTAAATGTATAAATACAGAACGTTTCCTGTCAGACTAAATGTATAAATACAGAACGTAGGTGCAGGAGAAGAACAGACGTGTCTCAGAGCGGACGGAGGTTAATATGTTGTGTATGACGTTGCCACACGCAGAGATGACCCTCACATTATAGTGTTGTTCTCTGGTAAAGACATCTCTGAATATATATATATATATACACATAGTAACACTCATTTAACTAATCTAGTCTGGGGCGTTTCTGAGAGAGAGAGAGAGAGCAGAGAGAGAGAGAGAGATGACAGAGAGAGAGTGACAGACAGAGAGTGACAGAGAAGAGATGACAGAGAGAGAGTGAGAGAGAGTGACAGACGAGAGAGAGAGAGAGTGACAGACAGAGAGAGAGAGAGAGAGAGTGACAGACAGAGAGAGAGAGTGACAGACGAGAGAGAGAGAGAGACAGAGAGACAGAGAGACAGAGAGAGACTAATCTAGTCTGGGGCGTTTCTGTTTGATAGGGGATTTAAACCTGATTGAGCTGACATCACCTGGATGTTTCACAGAGTCTCTGTTCAGAGGATATTCGCCTGCTTTTCACATCACGCATCCATTTAAATGGTTTTTTTTAAATATATTTTTTAAATGTAATGCAAAGCTGCAGTTGTTGTTGTTGTTGTTGTTGTTGTTGTTGTTGTGTGCTACAACTCTTGCTCCCCGTGTCCCGATACGACACCCTGTTCCCAGTGAACTGCTTTTCGATCAGAGCCATTCCTTACACAGTGCACTTGGGAATAAGGTGCCTTTTTTCGGGGTGTGGGGGGACGCAAGACTCTGACTCATTTCAACCCAAAAGCTTAAACTGGGAAATAGAAGTGAGACAATAGTCAATAGAGCCGACGCCGAGAGTTCAGGACAGTCATTGAGCCTGGTGTTCACACCCGATTACAGGGTTGTGAAGAAAACATTTTTAATCCCAGACACAGTTTTATAGTGTGTATTTTTGATACCGGTGAACACACTGCCCTTGCCACGCACGCACGCACACTTGCACGCACGCACGCACGCACGCACGCACACACACACACACACACACACACACACACACACACACACACACACACACACACACACACACACACACACACACACACACACACACACACACACACACACACACACACACACACGGAGAGAGCATACTGCAGAGTGCATCCCGTCTACATAATCCCTGCAGTATATTCAGCCTGTCGCAGCCAGAGAGGAGAACGAGGAGAGGGAACAGCATTTCTCAGGATTAGATCAAGAATAAAAATCCTAAAAGCCAGAGGGTCGCTCTGCCTCGACCTTTAAATAGTTTGGTTGGAATGTTTATATACTCCCGAGTCTCCACGGAGACAGTCAGTATGTTTAGATCAGATCCCAGTTTATATACTCCAGTCTCCACGGAGACAGTCAGTATGTTTAGATCAGATCCCAGAGATATACTCCAGTCTCCACGGAGACAGTCAGTATGTTTAGATCAGATCCCCAGAGATATACTCCAGTCTCCATGGAGACAGTCAGTATGTTTAGATCAGATCCCAGAGATATATACTCCAGTCTCCATGGAGACAGTCAGTATGTTTAGATCAGATCCCAGAGATATACTCAGTCTCCATGGAGACAGTCAGTATGTTTAGATCAGATCCCAGAGATATACTCAGTCTCCATGGCGACAGTCAGTATGTTTAGACTCAGATCCCAGAGATATACCCCGTCTCCACGGAGACAGTCAGGATGTTTATTTCATATCCCAGAGATATACTCCAGTCTCCATGGAGACAGTCAGTATGTTTAGATCAGATCCCAGAGATATATACTCCAGTCTCCATGGAGACAGTCAGTATGTTTAGATCAGATCCCAGATATATACTCATCTCCATGGAGACAGTCAGTGTTTAGATCAGATCCCAGAGATATACCTAGCCCCATGGAGACAGTCAGTATGTTTAGATCAGATCCCAGAGATATATACTGCAGTCTCCATGGAGACAGTCAGTAAGTTTAGATCAGATCCTGTGATATATACTCCAGTCTCCATGGTGACAGTCAGTATGTTTAGATCAGATCCCAGAGATATACTCCAGTCTCCATGGCGACAGTCAGTATGTTTAGATCAGATCCCAGAGATATATACTGCAGTCTCCATGGAGACAGTCAGTATGTATAGATCAGATCCCAGAGATATAATCCAGTCTCCACGGAGACAGTCAGGATGTTTAGATCAGATCCCAGAGATATACTCCAGTCTCCATGGAGACAGTCAGTATGTTTAGATCAGATCCCAGAGATATACTCCAGTCTCCACGGAGACAGTCAGTATGTTTAGATCAGATCCCAGAGATATACTCCAGTCTCCACGGAGACAGTCAGTATGTTTAGATCAGATCCCAGATATATACTCCAGTCTCCACGGAGACAGTCAGTATGTTTAGATCAGATCCCAGAGATATACTCCAGTCTCCATGGAGACAGTCAGTATGTTTAGATCAGATCCCAGAGATATACTCCAGTCTCCATGGAGACAGTCAGTATGTTTAGATCAGATCCCAGAGATATACTCCAGTCCCCACGGAGACAGTCAGTATGTTTAGATCAGATCCCAGAGATATACTCCAGTCTCCACGGAGACAGTCAGTATGTTTAGATCAGATCCCAGATATATACTCCAGTCTCCACGGAGACAGTCAGTATGTTTAGATCAGATCCCAGAGATATACTCCAGTCTCCACGGAGACAGTCAGTATGTTTAGATCAGATCCCAGAGATATACTCCAGTCTCCATGGAGACAGTCAGTATGTTTAGATCAGATCCCAGAGATATACTCCAGTCTCCACGGAGACAGTCAGTATGTTTAGATCAGATCCCAGAGATATACTCCAGTCTCCACGGAGACAGTCAGTATGTTTAGATCAGATCCCAGATATATACTCCAGTCTCCATGGAGACAGTCAGTATGTTTAGATCAGATCCCAGAGATATACTCCAGTCTCCACGGAGACAGTCAGTATGTTTAGATCAGATCCCAGATATATACTCCAGTCTCCACGGAGACAGTCAGTATGTTTAGATCAGATCCCAGAGATATATACTCAGTCTCCATGGAGACAGTCAGTATGTTTAGATCAGATCCCAGAGATATACTCCAGTCTCCACGGAGACAGTCAGTATGTTTAGATCAGATCCCAGAGATATACTCCAGTCTCCACGGAGACAGTCAGGATGTTTAGATCAGATCCCAGAGATATACTCCAGTCTCCATGGAGACAGTCAGTATGTTTAGATCAGATCCCCAGAGATATACTCCAGTCTCCATGGAGACAGTCAGTATGTTTAGATCAGATCCCAGAGATATACTCCAGTCTCCATGGAGACAGTCAGTATGTTTAGATCAGATCCCAGAGATATACTCCAGTCTCCACGGAGACAGTCAGTATGTTTAGATCAGATCCCAGATATATACTCCAGGCTCCACGGAGACAGTCAGTATGTTTAGATCAGATCCCCGTGAGATATATTCCAGTCTCCGTGGAGACAGTCAGTATGTTTAGATCAGATCCCAGAGATATACTCCAGTCTCCACGGAGACAGTCAGTATGTTTAGATCAGATCCCAGATATATACCCAGTCTCCATGAGACAGTCAGTATGTTTTAGATCAGATCCCAGAGATATACTCCAGTCTCCATGGAGACAGTCAGTATGTTTAGATCAGATCCCAGAGATATATACTCCAGTCTCCACGGAGACAGTCAGTATGTTTAGATCAGATCCCAGAGATATACTCCAGTCTCCATGGAGACAGTCAGTATGTTTAGATCAGATCCCAGAGATATCCCCAGTCCTTCAGTCAGTATGTTTAGATCAGATCCCAGATATATCACTCAGTCTCCAGGAGACAGTCAGTATGTTTAGATCAGATCCCAGAGATATACTCCAGTCTCCACAGAGACAGTCAGAATGTTTAGATCCCAGATCCCAGATATATCTCAGTCTCCACGGAGACATCAGTATGTTTAGATCAGATCCCCCAGTGACTCAGCCTCCACGGGAGACAGTCAGTATGTTTAGATCAGATCCCAGAGATATACTCAGTCTCCACGGAGACAGTCAGTATGTTTAGATCAGATCCCAGAGATATACTCCAGTCTCCATGGAGACAGTCAGTATGTTTAGATCAGATCCCAGAGATATACTCCAGTCTCCACGGAGACAGTCAGTATGTTTAGATCAGATCCCAAGATATACTCCAGTCTCCCACGGAGACAGTCAGTATGTTTAGATCAGATCCCAGATATATACTCGCAGTCTCCCACGGAGACAGTCAGTATGTTTAGATCAGATCCCAGAGATATATTCCAGTCTCCATGGAGACAGTCAGATGTTTAAATCAGATCCCAGAGATATATACTCCAGTCTCCATGGAGACAGTCAGTATGTTTAGATCAGATCCAGAGATACTATGCATTTGGTCTCCATGGAGACAATCAAATGTTTGTCAGATCCCAGAGTATAAGTCTCCACGGAGACAGTTAGTATTTTAGATCAGATCCCAGAATATACTCAGTCTCCACGGAGACAAACAGTATGTTTTGAGATCAGATCCCAGAGATATACTCCAGTCTCCACGGAGACAGTCAGTATGTTTGATCAGATGGATAAACTCCAGTCTCCACGGGACAGTCAGTATGTTTAGATCAGATCCCAGAGAATTACCAGTCTCCACGGAGACAGTCAGTATGTTTAGATCAGATCCCAGAGATTAACTCCAGTCTCCACGGAGACAGTCAGTATGTTGCAGATCCCAGAGGAATACTCCAGTCTCCATGGAGACAGTCAGTATGTTTAGATCAGATCCCAGATATACTTCCAGTCTCCACGGAAAAATCAGTATGATTTAGATCAGATCCCAGAGATATACTCAGTCTCCACGGAGACAGTCAGTATGTTTAGATCAGATCCCAGAGATATACTCCAGTCTCCACGGAGACAGTCAGTATGTTTAGATCAGATCCCAGAGATAACTCCAGTCTCCACGGAGACAGTCAGTATGTTTAGATCAGATCCCAGATCCCAAAGATATACTCAGTCTCCACGGAGACAGTCAGTATGTTTAGATCAGATCCCAGAGAATTACTCCAGTCTCCACGGAGACAGTCAGTATGTTTAGATCAGATCCCAGAGATATACTCCTCGTGAAACATAAAGGAGGATCGGTTGCAGCCAGTAGGCCGGCGGCCCCGCCCCAGCGCCGCCCCCAACAGGAAGAGGCAGCATCTTCGGCGGTCCTTCGTGACAGATCTGCGAGATCAAACACGAAAAAGGAAAAACCTGTAAAAATGTTCCCCACAAGCTGGAATATCTTGTTTTTTTCACGTTTGTAAAATCTTTGTTTTGATTCATTAAATTAATATGCAAATTAATCAGTAAAACTTTTTAAAACTTACTCCTTCAATGTTTTGTGTGTTCGTACGTTCGTCACCCTTCAGTCCGCCGCCGTCCTTCAGTCCGTTCGTCCTTCAGTCCGTCCATCCGTCCTTCAGTCCGTCCATCCTTCAGCCCCTCCTTCAGTCCGTCCGTCCTTCAGTCCGTCCGGGCCTTCAGTCGCCCGTCCTTCAGTCCGTCCGTCCTTCAGTCCGTCCGTCTGTGCTGGTCAACCAAATCAAATCATCCCAGGAGACCCAGCTTTCCCAGCATCAATACAACTCATATATAATGGAACAGAATTTGACAGCTAGACCTTAAAACTTACTCCTTCAATGTTTTGTCTGTTCGTCCGTCCGTCCTTCAGTCCGCCCGTCCTTCAGTCCGTCCATCCGTCCGTCCTTCAGTCCGTCCGTCCTTCAGTCCGCCCGTCCTTCAGTCCGTCCATCCTTCAGTCCGTCCGTCCGTCCGTCCTTCAGTCCGTCCGTCCTTCAGTCCGCCCGTCCTTCAGTCCGTCCGTCCTTCAGTCCGTCCGTCCTTCAGTCCGTCTGTCCTTCAGTCCTTCAGTCCGTCCGTCCTTCAGTCCGTCCGTCCTTCAGTCCGTCCGTCCGTCCTTCATTCCGTCCGTCCTTCATTCCGTCCGTCCTTCAGTCCGTCCGTCCTTCAGTCTGCCTGCCTCTTCATCCGTCTGTCCTCCTTCCAGTCGCCCGTCCTTCAGTCCGCCTTCCTTCAGTCCGTCCGTCCGTCCTTCAGTCCGTCCGTCCTTCAGTCCGCCCGTCCTTCCAGTCTCCATCCGTCCTTCAGTCCGTCCATCCTTCAGCCCCTCCTTCAGTCCGTCCGTCCTTCAGTCCGCCCGTCCTTCAGTCCGCCCGTCCTTCAGTCCCGTCCGTCCGTCCTTTAGTCGCCCATCCCAGTCCGTCCGTCCTTCAGTCCGTCCATCCTTCCAGTCCGCCCGTCTGTGCTGGTCAACCAAATCAAATCATCCCAGGAGACCCAGCTTTCCCAGCATCAATACAACTCATATATAATGGAACAGAATTTGACAGCTAGACCTTTGCTTTGAAGTGCTTATTAACGGCTTGCTATCAGCAGCGCTGTGAGAGAGAGAAATAGTTTCAGAGGTAAAGAGAAGAAACAAGAAAGAAAGAAAGAAACAAAGAGAGAAATAGACAGAGGAAGAGAAAGAGAAACAGAGAGAGAGAAAGAGAGAGAGAGAGAGACAGAGAGAGAAAGAAAGAAAGAAACAAGAGAGAAATAGACAGAGGAAGAAACAGAGAAACAGAGAGAGAGAGAGAGACAGAGAGAGAAACAGAGAGAGAGAGAGAGAGAGAGGCAGAGAGACAGAGAGACAGAAACAGAGAGAAACAGAGAGAGAGAAAGACAGAGAGAGACAGAGAGAGGAGAGAGACAGAGAGACAGAAACAGAGAGAAACAGAGAGACAGAGAGAGAAGAGAGAAGAGAGAGAGAGAGAGAGAAAGACAGAGAGAAAGAGAGAGAAGAGAGAAACAGAGAGAAAGAGAGAGAGAGAGAGAGAGAGAGAGAGAGAGAGAGAGAGAGAGAAAGACAGAGAGACAGAGACAGAGAGAGTATCAGCACAACTCATTTCCACCATGCACCACCTCACCACAGAAGCACAAACACACACACACTCAAGGTCAGCCTGGTCAGTCGCCTTGGCAACAGCGCAAAGCATTTTGGCCCAGCGTCAGCCATTTTAAATCAGTAATCTGGGTTGTACATCGTGTCGGTCCATCCGACGGGCGCGAGGACCTTCCTTTTATCTGTAGACCTGCTGAGCGAGGGAAATGTGTCCTAAATGTTGGGTGGGGTGTGTGTGTGTACGTGTAGTAGACAGAGAGAGCTAAGTGGAACAAGGTTAAGTGGAGGGGGTGGGTGGGGGGGCAGATCTTTACGGCATCACCGGCGGTGACGTTATTATAAGGTCCTTCCAAAACGGCCTTGTTAAATATCGATCAGGCAGCAGCCAGGGTCACCTACTTCACCGACGACCGCTGCTGAGGACCCCGAGAAAACAGGAAGAAAAAAACAGAAACAACCAAAACTTTCAATCCACTTTAAACCTTTAAATCTCTCTGATGATTAACATGGAGGAGGAGGGGAGGGTGGATGGATGGAGGGATAGGTGAGGAGGAGGGCATGGAGCAGAGAGAGAGGAGGAGAGGATGGAGGGATAGGTGAGGAGGAGGGCATGGATCAGAGAGAGAGGAGGAGAGGATGGAGGGATAGGTGGAGGAGGGATAGGTGAGGAGGAGGGATAGGTGAGGAGGAGGGCATGGGCAGAGAGAGAGGAGGAGAGGATGGAGGGATAGGTGGAGGAGGAGGGCATGGAGCAGAGAGAGAGGAGGAGAGGGTGGATGGATGGATGGAGGGATAGGTGGAGGAGGAGGGCATGGATCAGAGAGAGAGGAGGAGAGGATGGAGGGATAGGTGGAGGAGGGATAGGTGAGGAGGAGGGATAGGTGAGGAGGAGGGCATGGAGCAGAGAGAGAGGAGGAGAGGATGGAGGGATAGGTGAGGAGGAGGGCATGGATCAGAGAGAGAGGAGGAGAGGATGGAGGGATAGGTGGAGGAGGGATAGGTATCTCTCCCATCCTGCTCCCTTCTATCTCTCCATCCTGCTCCTTCTATCTCTCCATCCCTGCTCCTTCTATCTATCCATCTCTCCATCTCTCCATCCCTGCTCCTTCTATCTCTCCATCTCTCCATCTCTCCATCCCTGCTCCTTCTATCTATCCATCTCTCCATCTCTCCATCCCTGCTCCTTCTATCTCTCCATCCCTGCTCCTTCTATCTATCCATCTCTCCATCTCTCCATCCCTGCTCCTTCTATCTCTCCATCCCTGCTCCTTCTATCTCTCTATCTCTCCATCCCTGCTCCTTCTATCTCTCCATCCCTGCTCCTTCTATCTCTCCATCCCTCCATCTCTCGATTCCTGTTCCCTCCATCTCTCCATCCCTGCTCCTTCTATCTCTCCATCTCTCCATCTCTCCATCCTGCTCCTTCTATCTATCCATCTCTCCATCTCCCATCCCTGCTCCTTCTATCTCTCCATCCCTGCTCCTTCTATCTATCCATCTCTCCATCTCTCCATCCCTGCTCCTTCTATCTCTCCATCCCTGCTCCTTCTATCTCTCTATCTCTCCATCCCCATGCTCCTTCTATCTCTCCATCCCTCCATCTCTCGCTCCTTCTATCTCTCCATCCCTCCATCTCCCCTGCTCCTTCTATGCTCCTCTCTCCATCTCTCCATCCTCCATCCTGCTCCTTCTATCTCTCCATCCCTGCTCCTTCTATCTATCCATCTCTCCATCTCTCCATCCCTGCTCCTTCTATCTCTCCATCTATCCATCTCTCCATCTCTCATCCTGCTCCTTCTATCTCTCCATCCCTGCTCCTTCTATCTATCCATCCCTCTCCTTCTCTCCATCCCTGCTCCTTCTATCTCTCCATCCCTCCATCCCTTCCTATCCCCATCTCTCCTCTCTCCATCCTGCTCCTTCTATCTCTCCATCCCCATCCCTGCTCCTTCTTCTATCTCTCCTCTCCATCCCTGCTCCTTCTATCTCTCCATCCCTGCTCCTTCTATCTCTCCATCCCTCCATCTCTCGATTCCCTGTTCCCTCCATCTCTCCATCTCTCCTTCTATCTCTCTCTCCATCCCCATCCCCTGCTCCTTCTATCTATCCATCTCTCCATCTCTCCATCCCTGCTCCTTCTATCTCTCCATCCCTGCTCCTTCTATCTATCCATCTATCTCTCCATCCCTGCTCCTTCTATCTCTCCATCCCTGCTCCTTCTATCTCTCCATCCCTGCTCCTTCTATCTCTCCATTCCTGTTCCTTCCATCTCTCCATCCCTGCATCTCTTCTATCTCTCCATCCTGCTCCATCTCTCCATCCCTGCTCCTTCTATCTCCATCTCTCCATCTCTCCATCCCTGCTCCTTCTATCT
>NW_026277984.1:0-14255 GCF_023373465.1 Oncorhynchus keta | reverse complement strand
TCCCAGACCTGCTGTCAGTTACCAAACAGGAAGGAGATGTCTGTCCTCTGGAGAGGGCGGTGTGACCGGACGTGCTACCTGTCCCAGACCTGCTGTCAGTTACCAAACAGGAAGGAGATGTCTGTCCTCTGGAGAGGGCGGTGTGGCCGGACGTGCTACCTGTCCCAGACCTGCTGTTTTCAACTCTCTAGAGACAGCAGGAGCGGTAGAGATCCTCTCAATGATCGGCTATCAAAAGCCAACTGACATTTACTCCTGAGGTGCTGACCTGTTGCACCCTCTACAACTACTGTGATTATTATTATTTGACCCTGCTGGTCATCTATGGACATTTGAACATCTTGGTCATGTTCTGTTATAATCTCCACCCGGTACAGCCAGAAGAGGACTGGTCACCCCTCAGAGCCTGGTTCCTCTCTACCCAGTACAGTCAGTAGAGGACTGGTCACCCCTCAGAGCCTGGTTCCTCTCTACCCAGTACAGCCAGAAGAGGACTGGCCACCCCACATAGCCTGGTTCCTCTCTAGGTTTCTTCCTAGGTTCTGGCCTTTCTAGGGAGTTTTTCCTAGCCACCGTGCTTTTACACCTGCATTGCTTGCTGTTTGTGGTTTTAGGCTGGGTTTCTATACAGCACTTTGAGATATCAGCTGATGTAAGAAGGGCTATATAAATACATTTGATTGATTGATTGATTGGATGGGCCCGAAAAAATAAAACAAAAAAACCACACGAACAAGAAGGGTGTCTGGGACCCCCAGGACAGGTCAGTGATACGAGGAGGGTGTCTGGGACCCCCCAGGACAGGTCAGTGATACGAGGAGGGTGTCTGGGACCCCCCAGGACAGCTCAGTGATACGAGGAGGGTGTCTGGGACCCCCCAGGACAGGTCAGTGATACGAGGAGGGTGTCTGGGACCCCCCAGGACAGCTCAGTGATACGAGGAGGGTGTCTGGGACCCCCCAGGACAGGTCAGTGATACGAGGAGGGTGTCTGGGACCCCCCAGGACAGCTCAGTGATACGAGGAGGGTGTCTGGGACCCCCCAGGACAGCTCAGTGATACGAGGAGGGTGTCTGGGACCCCCAGGACAGCTCAGTGATACGAGGAGGGTGTCTGGGACCCCCAGGACAGATCAGTGATACGAGGAGGGTGTCTGGGACCCCCAGGACAGCTCAGTGATACGAGGAGGGTGTCTGGGACCCCCAGGACAGCTCAGTCAGTGATACGAGGAGGGTGTCTGGGACCCCCCAGGACAGCTCAGTGATACGAGGAGGGTGTCTGGGGCCCCCCAGGACAGCTCAGTGATACGAGGAGGGTGTCTGGGACCCCCCAGGACAGCTCAGTGATACGAGGAGGGTGTCTGGGACCCCCCAGGACAGGTCAGTGGTACGAGGAGGGTGTCTGGGACCCCCCAGGACAGGTCAGTGATACGAGGAGGGTGTCTGGGACCCCCCAGGACAGGTCAGTGATACGAGGAGGGTGTCTGGGACCCCCCAGGACAGCTCAGTGATACGAGGAGGGTGTCTGGGACCCCCCAGGACAGCTCAGTGATACGAGGAGGGTGTCTGGGACCCCCCAGGACAGCTCAGTGATACGAGGAGGGTGTCTGGGACCCCCCAGGACAGCTCAGTGATACGAGGAGGGTGTCTGGGACCCCCAGGACAGCTCAGTGATACGAGGAGGGTGTCTGGGACCCCCCAGGACAGCTCAGTGATACGAGGAGGGTGTCTGGGACCCCCCAGGACAGCTCAGTGATACGAGGAGGGTGTCTGGGACCCCCCAGGACAGCTCAGTGGTACGAGGAGGGTGTCTGGGACCCCCCAGGACAGCTCAGTGATACGAGGAGGGTGTCTGGGACCCCCCAGGACAGCTCAGTGATACGAGGAGGGTGTCTGGGACCCCCCAGGACAGCTCAGTGATACGAGGAGGGTGTCTGGGACCCCCCAGGACAGGTCAGTGGTACGAGGAGGGTGTCTGGGACCCCCCAGGACAGCTCAGTGATACGAGGAGGGTGTCTGGGACCCCCCAGGACAGGTCAGTGGTACGAGGAGGGTGTCTGGGACCCCCCAGGACAGCTCAGTGATATGAGGAGGGTGTCTGGGGCCCCCCAGGACAGGTCAGTGATACGAGGAGGGTGTCTGGGACCCCCCAGGACAGCTCAGTGATACGAGGAGGGTGTCTGGGACCCCCAGGACAGGTCAGTGATATGAGGAGGGTGTCTGGGACCCCCCAGGACAGGTCAGTGATACGAGGCGGGTGTCTGGGCCCCCCCAGGACAGCTCAGTGATATGAGGAGGGTGTCTGGGACCCCCCTGGACAGCTCAGTGATACGAGGAGGGTGTCTGGGACCCCCAGGACAGCTCAGCGATACGAGGAGGGTGTCTGGGACCCCCCAGGACAGCTCAGTGATACGAGGAGGGTGTCTGGGACCCCCCAGGACAGGTCAGCGGTACGAGGAGGGTGTCTGGGACCCCCCAGGACAGCTCAGTGACACGAGGAGGGTGTCTGGGACCCCCCAGGACAGCTCAGTGATACGAGGAGGGTGTCTGGGTCCCCCCAGGACAGCTCAGTGATACGAGGAGTGTGTCTGGAACCCCCAGGACAGCTCAGTGATACGAGGAGGGTGTCTGGGACCCCCCAGGACAGCTCAGTGGTACGAGGAGGGTGTCTGGGACCCCCCAGGACAGCTCAGTGATACGAGGAGGGTGTCTGGGTCCCCCCAGGACAGCTCAGTGATATGAGGAGGGTGTCTGGAACCCCCCAGGACAGCTCAGTGATACGAGGAGGGTGTCTGAGTCCCCCCAGGACAGCTCAGTGATATGAGGAGGGTGTCTGGGGCCCCCCAGGACAAGCTCATTGATACGAGGAGGGTGTCTGGGACCCCCAGGACAGCTCAGTGATACGAGGAGGGTGTCTGGGACCCCCCAGGACAGCTCAGTGGTATGAGGAGGGTGTCTGGGACCCCCCAGGGCAGCTCAGTGATATGAAGAGGGTGTCTGGGACCCCCCAGGACAGCTCAGTGATACGAGGAGGGTGTCTGGGACCCCCAGGACAGCTCAGTGATACGAGGAGGGTGTCTGGGACCCCCCAGGACAGCGCAGTGATACGAGGAGGGTGTCTGGGACCCCCCAGGACAGCTCAGTGATACGAGGAGGGTGTCTGGGACCCCCCAGGACAGGTCAGTGATACGAAGAGGGTGTCTGGGGCCCTCCAGGACAGGCCAGTGATACAAGGAGGGTGTCTGGGACCCCCCAGGACAGGTCAGTGATACGAAGAGGGTGTCTGGGGCCCCCCAGGACAGGTCAGTGATACGAGGAGGGTGTCTGGGGCCCCCCAAGACAGCTCAGTGATACGAGGAGGGTGTCTGGGACCCCCCAGGACAACTCAGTGATACGGGGAGGGTGTCTGGGACCCCCCAGGACAGCTCAGTGATACGAGGAGGGTGTCTGGGGCCCCCCAGGACAGCTCAGTGATACGAGGATGGTGTCTGGGATCCCCCAGGACAACTCAGTGATACGGGGAGGGTGTCTGGGACCCCCCAGGACAGCTCAGTTATACGAGGAGGGTGTCTGGGGCCCCCCAGGACAGCTCAGTGATACGAGGATGGTGTCTGGGACCCCCCAGGACAGCTCAGTGATACAAGGAGGGTGTTTGGGACCCCCCAGGACAGCTCAGTGATACGAGGAGGGTGTCTGGGACCACCCATGAGACTTTGTAAATACAAGATTGTCTCACCTAGAAGGCTTGTAACTATGGAGACCAGACCGGTCCTGGCGCCCAGCTCGATGACGTTCTTGTCCAGCAGGTTGTACGTGTCACGGTGCGTATCCAGGAAGTAACACAGCACTATGGCCTGATGGGAAATAAACACAATGCAATGTGAACTAACAGGACATTATACAAATTAAGTTGATGGATGAAGATGTACATGGTGAGGAAAAAAGTGGAATTTAAAAGTAATGATTGTGATGAAGATTAGTGTACGGGTAGTGTTAGTGAGGATGATGAAGGTGAGTGGTAGTGAGGATGATGAAGGTGAGTGGTAGTGTTAGTGAGGATGATGAAGGTGAGTGGTAGTGAGGATGATGAAGGTGAGTGGTAGTGTTAGTGAGGATGATGAAGGTGAGTGGTAGTGTTAGTGAGGATGATGAAGGTGACCATAAGGGTAGTGTTAGTGAGGATGATGAAGGTGAGTGGTAGTGAGGATGATGAAGGTGACCATAAGGGTAGTGTTAGTGAGGATGATGAAGGTGAGTGGTAGTGTCGTGTCAGTGAGGATGATGAAGGTGGGTGGTAGGGTAGTGTTAGTGAGGATGATGAAGGTGAGTGGTAGGGTAGTGTTAGTGAGGATGATGAAGGTGAGCATAAGGGTAGTGTTAGTGAGGGTGATGAAGGTGACCATAAGGGTAGTGTTAGTGAGGATGATGAAGGTGACCATAAGGGTAGTGTTAGTGAGGATGATGAAGGTGAACATAAGGGTAGTGTTAGTGAGGATGATGAAAGTGAGTGGTAGTGTCAGTGAGGATGATGAAGGTGGGTGTTAGTGAGGATGATGAAGGTGAGTGGTAGTGAGGATGATGAAGGTGACCATAAGGGTAGTGTTAGTGAGGATGATGAAGGTGAGTGGTAGGGTAGTGTTAGTGAGGATGATGAAGGTGAGCATAAGGGTAGTGTTAGTGAGGATGATGAATGTGAGTGGTAGTGTCAGTGAGGATGATGAAGGTGAGTGGTAGTGTTAGTGAGGGTGATGAAGGTGACCATAAGGGTAGTGTTAGTGAGGATGATGAAGGTGACCATAAGGGTAGTGTTAGTGAGGATGATGAAGGTGAGTGGTAGTGTCAGTGAGGATGATGAAGGTGGGTGGTAGGGTAGTATTAGTGAGGATGATGAAGGTGAGTGGTAGGGTAGTGTTAGTGAGGATGATGAAGGTGAGCATAAGGGTAGTGTTAGTGAGGATGATGAAGGTGAGTGGTAGTGTCAGTGAGGATGATGAAGGTGGGTGGTAGTGTTAGTGAGGATGATGAAGGTGACCATAAGGGTAGTGTTAGTGAGGATGATGAAGGTGAGTGGTAGTGTTAGTGAGGATGATGAAGGTGACCATAAGGGTAGTGTTAGTGAGGATGATGAAGATGACCATAAGGGTAGTGTTAGTGAGGATGATGAAGGTGAGTGGTAGGGTAGTGTTAGTGAGGATGATGAAGGTGACCATAAGGGTAGTGTTAGTGAGGATGATGAAGGTGAGTGGTAGGGTAGTGTTAGTGAGGATGATGAAGGTGACCATAAGGGTAGTGTTGGTGAAGATGATGAAGGTGAGTGGTAGGGTAGTGTTAGTGAGGATGGTGAAGGTGAGCGATAGGGTAGTGTTAGTGAGGATGATGAAGGTGACCATAAGGGTAGTGTTAGTGAGGATGATGAAGGTGAGTGGTAGGGTAGTGTTAGTGAGGATGATGAAGGTGGGTGGTAGGGTAGTGTTAGTGTGGATGATGAAGGTGACCATAAGGGTAGTGTTAGTGAGGATGATGAAGGTGAGTGGTAGGGTAGTGTTAGTGAGGATGATGAAGGTGAGTGGTAGGGTAGTGTTAGTGAGGATGATGAAGGTGACCATAAGGGTAGTGTTGGTGAAGATGATGAAGGTGAGTGGTAGGGTAGTGTTAGTGAGGATGATGAAGGTGAGCGATAGGGTAGTGTTAGTGAGGATGATGAAGGTGACCATAAGGGTAGTGTTAGTGAGGATGATGAAGGTGAGCGATAGGGTAGTGTTAGTGAGGATGATGAAGGTGAGCGGTAGGTTAGTGTTAGTGAGGATGATGAAGGTGAGCGGTAGGGTAGTGTTAGTGAGGATGATGAAGGTGAGTGGTAATGCTAGTGAGGATGATGAAGGTGAGTGGTAGTGTTAGTGAGGATGATGAAGGTGACCATAAGGGTAGTGTTAATGAGGTTGATGAAGGTGAGCGGTAGGGTAGTGTTAGTGAGGATTATGAAGGTGAGGGGTAGTGATAGTGAGGATGACGAAGGTGACCATAAGGATAGTGTTAGTGAGGATGACGAAGGTGACCATAAGGGTAGTGTTAGTGAGGATGATGAAGGTGAGCATAAGGGTAGGGTTAGTGAGGATGATGAAGGTGAAGCTTAGCGTAAGGGTAGTGTTAGTGAGGATGATGAAGGTGAGCGGTAGGGTAGTGTTAGTGAGGATTATGAAGGTGAGGGGTAGTGATAGTGAGGATGACGAAGGTGACCATAAGGATAGTGTTAGTGAGGATGACGAAGGTGACCATAAGGGTAGTGTTAGTGAGGATGATGAAGGTGAGCATAAGGGTAGGGTTAGTGAGGATGATGAAGGTGAGCGGTAGGGTAGTCAGGATGATGAAGGTGAGTGTAAGGGTAGTGTTAGTGAGGATGATGAAGGTGAGTGAAGGGTAGTGTTAGTGAGGATGATGAAGGTGAGCGGTAGGGTAGTGTTAGTGAGGATTATGAAGGTGAGGGGTAGTGATAGTGAGGATGACGAAGGTGACCATAAGGATAGTGTTAGTGAGGATGACGAAGGTGACCATAAGGGTAGTGTTAGTGAGGATGATGAAGGTGAGCATAAGGGTAGTGTTAGTGAGGATGATGAAGGTGAGCATAAGGGTAGGGTTAGTGAGGATGACAAAGGTGACCATAAGGGTAGTGTTAGTGAGGATGATGAAGGTGAGTGGTAGTGTCAGTGAGGATGATGAAGGTGACCATAAGGGTAGTGTTAGTGAGGATGATGAAGGTGAGTGGTAGTGTCAGTGAGGATGATGAAGGTGGGTGGTAGGGTAGTGTTAGTGAGGATGATGAAGGTGAGTGGTAGGGTAGTGTTAGTGAGGATGATGAAGGTGAGCATAAGGGTAGTGTTAGTGAGGATGATGAAGGTGAGTGGTAGTGTCAGTGAGGATGATGAAGGTGGGTGGTAGTGTTAGTGAGGATGATGAAGGTGACCATAAGGGTAGTGTTAGTGGGGATGATGAAGGTGACCATAAGGGTAGTGTTAGTGAGGATGATGAAGATGACCATAAGGGTAGTGTTGGTGAAGATGATGAAAGTGAGCGGTAGGGTAGTGTTAGTGAGGATGATGAAGGTGACCATAAGGGTAGTGTTAGTGAGGATGATGAAGGTGAGCGGTAGGGTAGTGTTAGTGAGGATGATGAAGGTGAGTGGTAGTGTTAGTGAGGATGATGAAGGTGACCATAAGGGTAGTGTTAGTGTGGATGATGAAGATGACCATAAGGGTAGTGTTAGTGAGGATGATGAAGGTGAGCGGTAGGGTAGTGTTAGTGAGGATGATGAAGGTGACCATAAGGGTAGTGTTAGTGAGGATGATGAAGGTGAGTGGTAGGGTAGTGTTAGTGAGGATGATGAAGGTGAGTGGTAGGGTAGTGTTAGTGAGGATGATGAAGGTGACCATAAGGGTAGTGTTGGTGAAGATGATGAAGGTGAGTGGTAGGGTAGTGTTAGTGAGGATGATGAAGGTGAGCGATAGGGTAGTGTTAGTGAGGATGATGAAGGTGACCATAAGGGTAGTGTTAGTGAGGATGATGAAGGTGAGCGATAGGGTAGTGTTAGTGAGGATGATGAAGGTGAGCTGTAGGTTTAGTGTTAGTGAGGACGATGAAGGTGAGCGGTAGGGTAGTGTTAGTGAGGATGATGAAGGTGACCATAAGGGTAGTGTTAGTGAGGATGATGAAGGTGAGCATAAGGGTAGTGTTAGTGAGGATGATGACGGTGACCATAAGGGTAGTGTTAGTGAGGATGATGAAGGTGAGCAGTAGGGTAGTGTTAGTGAGGATGATGAAGGTGAGTGGTAATGCTAGTGAGGATGATGAAGGTGATTGGTAGTGTTAGTGAGGATGATGAAGGTGACCATAAGGGTAGTGTTAATGAGGTTGATGAAGGTGACCATAAGGGTAGTGTTAATGAGGGTGATGAAGATGAAGCTTAGCGTAAGGGTAGTGTTAGTGAGGATGATGAAGGTGAGCTAGGGTAGTTAGTGAGGATGACGAAGGTGAGCGGAAGGGTAGTCAGGATGATGAAGGTGAGTGTAAGTAGTGTTAGTGAGGATGATGAAGGAGAGTGAAGGGTAGTGTTAGTGAGGATGATGAAGGTGAGCGGTAGGGTAGTGTTAGTGAGGATTATGAAGGTGAGGGGTAGTGATAGTGAGGATGACGAAGGTGACCATAAGGATAGTGTTAGTGAGGATGACGAAGGTGACCATAAGGGTAGTGTTAGTGAGGATGATGAAGGTGAGCATAAGGGTAGTGTTAGTGAGGATGATGAAGGTGAGCATAAGGGTAGGGTTAGTGAGGATGACAAAGGTGACCATAAGGGTAGTGCTAGTGAGGATGATGAAGGTGAGCGGTAGGGTAGTGTTAGTGAGGATGACGAAGGTGAGCGGTAGGGTAGTGTTAGTGAGGATGATGAAGGTGAGTGGTAGTGTCAGTGAGGATGATGAAGGTGGGTGGTAGGGTAGTGTTAGTGAGGATGATGAAGGTGAGTGGTAGGGTAGTGTTAGTGAGGATGATGAAGGTGAGCATAAGGGTAGTGTTAGTGAGGATGATGAAGGTGAGTGGTAGTGTCAGTGAGGATGATGAAGGTGGGTGGTAGTGTTAGTGAGGATGATGAAGGTGACCATAAGGGTAGTGTTAGTGGGGATGATGAAGGTGACCATAAGGGTAGTGTTAGTGAGGATGATGAAGATGACCATAAGGGTAGTGTTGGTGAAGATGATGAAAGTGAGCGGTAGGGTAGTGTTAGTGAGGATGATGAAGGTGACCATAAGGGTAGTGTTAGTGAGGATGATGAAGGTGAGCGGTAGGGTAGTGTTAGTGAGGATGATGAAGATGACCATAAGGGTAGTGTTAGTGAGGATGATGAAGGTGAGTGGTAGTGTTAGTGAGGATGATGAAGGTGACCATAAGGGTAGTGTTAGTGAGGATGATGAAGATGACCATAAGGGTAGTGTTAGTGAGGATGATGAAGGTGAGCGGTAGGGTAGTGTTAGTGAGGATGATGAAGGTGACCATAAGGGTAGTGTTAGTGAGGATGATGAAGGTGAGTGGTAGGGTAGTGTTAGTGAGGATGATGAAGGTGAGTGGTAGGGTAGTGTTAGTGAGGATGATGAAGGTGACCATAAGGGTAGTGTTGGTGAAGATGATGAAGGTGAGTGGTAGGGCAGTGTTAGTGAGGATGGTGAAGGTGAGCGATAGGGTAGTGTTAGTGAGGATGATGAAAGGTGACCATAAAATAGTGTTAGTGAGGATGATGAAGGTGGGCGGTAGGGTAGTGTTAGTGGATGATGACAAGACCATAAGGGTAGTGTTAGTGAGGATGATGAAGGTGAGTGGTAGGGTAGTACAGTGAGGATGATGAAGGTGAGTGGTAGGGTAGTGTTAGTGAGGATGATGAAGGTGACCATAAGGGTAGTGTGTGGTGAAGATGATGAAGGTGAGTGGTAGGGTAGTGTTAGTGGAGGATGATGAAGGTGAGCGATAGGGTAGTGTTAGTGAGGATGATGAAGGTGAGCGGTAGTTTAGTGTTAGTGAGGATGATGAAGGTGAGCGGTAGGGTAGTGCAAGTTAGTGAGGATGATGAAGGTGACCATATGCAGTGTTAGTGAGGATGATGAAGGTGAGCGGTAGGGTAGTGTTAGTGAGGATGATGACGGTGACCATAAGGGTAGTGTTAGTGAGGATGATGAAGGTGAGCGGTAGGGTAGTGTTAGTGAGGATGATGAAGGTGAGGGTAATGTTAGTGAGGATGATGAAGGTGAGTGGTAGTGTTAGTGAGGATGATGAAGGTGACCATAAGGGTAGTGTTAATGAGGTTGATGAAGGTGACCATAAGGGTAGTGTTAATGAGGGTGATGAAGATGAAGCTTAGCGTAAGGGTAGTGTTAGTGAGGATGATGAAGGTGAGCGAGGGTAGTGTTAGTGAGGATGACGAAGGTGAGCGGTAGGGTAGTCAGATGATGAAGGTGAGTGTAAGGGTAGTGTTAGTGAGGGATGATGAAGGTGAGTGAAGGGTAGTATTAGTGAGGATGATGAAGGTGAGCGGTAGGGCAGTGTTAGTGAGGATTATGAAGGTGAGGGCAGTGATAGTGAGGATGACTTAAGACCATAAGGATAGTGTTAGTGAGGATGACGAAGGTGACCATAAGGGTAGTGTTAGTGAGGATGATGAAGGTGAGCATAAGGGTAGTGTTAGTGAGGATGATGAAGGTGAGCATAAGGGTAGGGTTAGTGAGGATGACAAAGGTGACCATAAGGGTAGTGCTAGTGAGGATGATGAAGGTGAGCGGTAGGGTAGTGTTAGTGAGGATGACGAAGGTGAGCGGTAGGGTAGTGTTAGTGAGGATGACGAAGGTGAGCGGTAGGGTAGTGAGGATGATGAAGATGAGTGTAAGGGTAGTGTTAGTGAGGATGATGAAGGTGAGTGAAGGGTAGTGTTAGTGAGGATGATGAAGGTGAGCGGTAGGGTAGTGTTAGTGAGGATGATGAAGGTGAGTGAAGGGTAGTGTTAGTGAGGATGATGAAGGTGAGCGGTAGGGTAGTGTTAGTGAGGATGATGAAGGTGAGTGAAGGGTAGTGTTAGTGAGGATGATGGTGAGTGAAGGGTAGTGTTAGTGAGGATGATGAAGGTGAGTGAAGGGTAGTGTTAGTGAGGATGATGAAGGTGAGCGGTAGGGTAGTGTTAGTGAGGATGATGAAGGTGAGAGGTAATGATAGTGAGGATGACGAAGGTGACCATAAGGGTAGTGTTAGTGAGGATGACGAAGGTGACCATAAGGGTAGTGTGAGTGAGGATGACGAAGGTGACCATAAGGGTAGTGTTAGTGAGGATGATGAAGGTGAGCGGTAGGGTAGTGTTAGTGAGGATGATGAAGGTGACCATAAGGGTAGTGTGAGTGAGGATGACGAAGGTGACCATAAGGGTAGTGTTAGTGAGGATGATGAAGGTGAGCGGTAGGGTAGTGTTAGTGAGGATGACGAAGGTGACCATAAGGGTAGTGTTAGTGAGGATGACGAAGGTGACCATAAGGGTAGTGTTAGTGAGGATGACGAAGGTGACCATAAGGGTAGTGTTAGTGAGAATGACGAAGGTGACCATAAGGGTAGTGTTAGTGAGGATGATGAAGGTGAGCGGTAGGGTAGTGTTCGTGAGGATGATGAAGGTGGGCGTAGAGGTAGTGTTAGTGAGGATGATGAAGGTGGGCGTAGAGGTAGTGTTAGTGAGGATGATGAAGGTGGGCGGAAGGGTAGTGTTAGTGAGGATGATGAAGGTGAGCATAAGGGTAGTGTTAGTGAGGATGATGACGGTGACCATAAGGGTAGTGTTAGTGAGGATGATGAAGGTGAGCAGTAGGGTAGTGTTAGTGAGGATGATGAAGGTGAGTGGTAATGCTAGTGAGGATGATGAAGGTGATTGGTAGTGTTAGTGAGGATGATGAAGGTGACCATAAGGGTAGTGTTAATGAGGTTGATGAAGGTGACCATAAGGGTAGTGTTAATGAGGGTGATGAAGATGAAGCTTAGCGTAAGGGTAGTGTTAGTGAGGATGATGAAGGTGAGCGGTAGGGTAGTGTTAGTGAGGATGACGAAGGTGAGCCGGAAGGGTAGTCAGGACGATGAAGGTGAGTGCATGGCAGTGTTAGTGAGGATGATGAAGGTGATGAAGGGTAGTGTTAGTGAGGATGATGAAGGCAGCGGCAGGGCAGTGTTAGTGAGGATTATGAAGGTGAGGGGTAGTGATAGTGAGGATGACGAAGGTGACCATATGATAGTGTTAGTGAGGATGACGACAGACCATAAGGGTAGTGTTAGTGAGGATGATGAAGGTGAGCATATGGGTAGTGTTAGTGAGGATGATGAAGGTGAGCATAAGTGGTAGGGTTAGTGAGGATGACAAAGGTGACCATAAGGGTAGTGCTAGTGAGGATGATGAAGGTGAGCGGTAGGGTAGTGTTAGTGAGGATGACGAAGGTGAGCGGTAGGGCAGTGTTAGTGAGGATGATGAAGGTGAGAGGTAAAAGTGTCAGTGAGGATGATGAAGGTAGGTGGTAGGGTAGTGTTAGTGAGGATGATGAAGGTGAGTGGTAGGGTAGTGTTAGTGAGGATGATGAAGGTGAGCATAAGGGTAGTGTTAGTGAGGATGATGAAGGTGAGTGGTATGTCAGTGAGGATGATGAAGGTGGGTGGTAGTGTTAGTGAGGATGATGAAGGTGACCATATGGGTAGTGTTAGTGGGGATGATGAAGGTGACCATATGGGTAGTGTTATGAGGATGATGAAGATGACCATAAGGGTAGTGTTGGTGAAGATGATGAAAGTGGAGCGGTAGGGTAGTGTTAGTGAGGATGATGAAGGTGACCATATGGGAAGTGTGTTAGTGAGGATGATGAAGGTGAGCGGTAGGGTAGTGTTAGGTGAGGATGATGAAGATGACCATAAGGGTAGTGTTAGTGGGAGGATGATGAAGGTGAGTGGTAGTGTTAGTGAGGATGATGAAGGTGACCATATGGGTAGTGTTATGAGGATGATGAAGATGACCATATAAGTAGTGTTAGTGAGGATGATGAAGGTGAGCGGTAGGGTAGTGTTAGGTGAGGATGATGAAGGTGACCATATGGGTAGTGTTAGTGAGGATGATGAAGGTGAGTGGTAGGGTAGTGTTAGTGAGGATGATGAAGGTGAGTGGTAGGGTAGTGTTAGTGAGGATGATGAAGGTGACCATAAGGGTAGTGTTGGTGAAGATGATGAAGGTGAGTGGTAGGGTAGTGTTAGTGAGGATGGTGAAGGTGAGCGATAGGGTAGTGTTAGTGAGGATGATGAAGGTGACCATAAGGGTAGTGTTAGTGAGGATGATGAAGGTGGGCGGTAGGGTAGTGTTAGTGAGGATGATGAAGGTGACCATAAGGGTAGTGTTAGTGAGGATGATGAAGGTGAGTGGTAGGGTAGTGTTAGTGAGGATGATGAAGGTGAGTGGTAGGGTAGTGTTAGTGAGGATGATGAAGGTGACCATAAGGGTAGTGTTGGTGAGGATGATGAAGGTGAGTGGTAGGGTAGTGTTAGTGAGGATGATGAAGGTGAGCGATAGGGTAGTGTTAGTGAGGATGATGAAGGTGAGCGGTAGTTTAGTGTTAGTGAGGATGATGAAGGTGAGCGGTAGGGTAGTGTTAGTGAGGATGATGAAGGTGACCATAAGGGTAGTGTTAGTGAGGATGATGAAGGTGAGCGGTAGGGTAGTGTTAGTGAGGATGATGACGGTGACCATAAGGGTAGTGTTAGTGAGGATGATGAAGGTGAGCGGTAGGGTAGTGTTAGTGAGGATGATGAAGGTGAGTGGTAATGTTAGTGAGGATGATGAAGGTGAGTGGTAGTGTTAGTGAGGATGATGAAGGTGACCATAAGGGTAGTGTTAATGAGGTTGATGAAGGTGACCATAAGGGTAGTGTTAATGAGGGTGATGAAGATGAAGCTTAGCGTAAGGGTAGTGTTAGTGAGGATGATGAAGGTGAGCGGTAGGGTAGTGTTAGTGAGGATGACGAAGGTGAGCGGTAGGGTAGTCAGGATGATGAAGGTGAGTGTAAGGGTAGTGTTAGTGAGGATGATGAAGGTGAGTGAAGGGTAGTATTAGTGAGGATGATGAAGGTGAGCGGTAGGGTAGTGTTAGTGAGGATTATGAAGGTGAGGGGTAGTGATAGTGAGGATGACGAAGGTGACCATAAGGATAGTGTTAGTGAGGATGACGAAGGTGACCATAAGGGTAGTGTTAGTGAGGATGATGAAGGTGAGCATAAGGGTAGTGTTAGTGAGGATGATGAAGGTGAGCATAAGGGTAGGGTTAGTGAGGATGACAAAGGTGACCATAAGGGTAGTGCTAGTGAGGATGATGAAGGTGAGCGGTAGGGTAGTGTTAGTGAGGATGACGAAGGTGAGCGGTAGGGTAGTGTTAGTGAGGATGACGAAGGTGAGCGGTAGGGTAGTGAGGATGATGAAGATGAGTGTAAGGGTAGTGTTAGTGAGGATGATGAAGGTGAGTGAAGGGTAGTGTTAGTGAGGATGATGAAGGTGACGTGGTAGGGTAGTGTTAGTGAGGATGATGAAGGTGAGTGATAGGGTAGTGTTAGTGAGGATGATGAAGGTGAGCGGTAGGGTAGTGTTAGTGAGGATGATGAAGGTGACCGTGAAGGGTAGTGTTAGTGAGGATGATGGTGAGTGTAAGGGTAGTGTTAGTGAGGAT